>NC_081207.1:14911871-15211871 GCF_902713425.1 Acipenser ruthenus | reverse complement strand
CTGTCCAATCACAGACATCCTTCTTAGTATCTGCAAATCAAAATCAAGCAAAAAAAAACAAACAAACATTAAATCACCTAACTTTAGTTTGTGTTGAGTTTTAGACAGACAGGACCCCACAGTAACTGTGTTCAGTTTGACACTGCAATATGATTCCTTCCTGGTTTACTATGCTCTTCCAGAATTTAGCGTTCTCTGTACTGAGAGAAATGAGAGAAAGCAAGGCCTATTTGACAATCAAGTTTGTGTACATTCTCCCTAAAGGAAGGTCATTTTCCCTTGGAACCTGGAATGGAATTGAATAAAATAGGCATTACCTGATACCACTTGCAGCAAACGTATAGGAGGAATATAATACATAAAAAAATACTGAACATACAAAACTTCTTGGAACTCCTTAACTTAACATGCAAAAAGGGCTTTTAGGGAATAGCCTACGTCATTTACAGTAAAGCTACAGCCAAAAAGACTGCAGCACCTAGAACTGTAGGATTGGGGCATAATTAAAAAAAAAAGAAAAAAAAACTAATAATCTAGATCTTTTATATCATAAAAAAAACAAAAAAACAATTACATCACACAAGTCTACCGGAAACTACAACAGTACTGTAGTACAGTATTTCATGTTAGATTTTGAAATGTCACATTGTTCAATGTGTCAGTTTTTCGTTAAGCATATGTTAAGCGGTGTGTAATTCAATATGCTAACGTAACATTATTCATCAGGTTTCATTCAACTTCAAAGCAAAATGTGGGCGATGCAAAACGTTTGGCTGTTGACAGACAGACACAGATGCACTATTCAGATAGTTAGATAGATAAATACTTACCAGCACCTCCACAGTTCAAGTTTTTGAACGAAATGAAGAATACTAAGTAACCTTAATCGTAAACGTGTTGTTAATTATCTACCGCTGTATTAACGACGAACAGTATTTGATTTCAATTAATTAATTGTTTAAAAGTAAAAAGATCGCATTAAAAATGTGTGTCACGTTATGCTCATATGCAATATTACTTCAGATATCAAACAAGTTGATCAATTCACAATCATATAGCTAGCTATTGCAATACAACTTAGTACCTTAGTAATACATGTGCGTTTGCAAGATGCGTGCAAATTACAGTTGTGCATATACACATTAAGATATTAAACAGAGATTATTCAATATATACAATATATAAACGCTACACTATAATATTATAATATGAAAGAACCGGTTGGAAAGAGGAAGCAGGAAGCGAAACATTTCAGACCACGTGATTTGTCATACGTTTATGCGTGAGACATGCCATGTGACTGAAACAACCACAACAGTACCCCAATCATGTGACAGGGGTGTAAGGCAGTTTATTGAAGCGCTATCCGGGTATGGAAAGCTATCGGTGCCTTAAATGTATTGACAACGCGTAAGAAAGTGACCAATGAGAACAGGCATTTATCAACGCGTAAAGAAGACTGTGATTAGACTACGCGTCTTAAAAACAATGGTAAACGCCAAAAGAGCCATAATGTTAAAACCCAACGCGTAATGAAATGTATGCTACGCGTAGCATAAAGAGCCAAGAGGGGGGGGGGGGTAGTATCATATTAAGGGGGGGGGGGGGGGGGGGGGGGTAATGAGTCACGCAAGAGCCAATCAACGCTTTGCTTTACTTTGTAGGTAGATAAGGTAATGAACTCGTCTCATGCATAAAATAGGCCTAATTTACAAATTAATTCATGATATTGCAACCTAAATAATGTTTATTTTTTTAATACCTCATTAGCGTAAATTCCAAATTTACCCGAGGAGGGGGAGTAGACATCCTAAGTCTGTAGCACTGTTACCAGTTCCATTGCAAAGTGAGGTTGGAGCCTATTTAAGCTGCGTGAATCTACTAGTGGTCAGTCTACAGGTAACCAACGTCTGAGGCAGATAGGTAAGTGTTTCTGCTTCAAGTAACTTTAAATTAATTACATTAAGTAACATTGTAATGTGGTGTTTGAATTAGGTGAGGTAGTGTGTGATTAGTACCAGGTGAGTGGTTACATTGAATAGAGGTTGATTTGCTATTTGATTGGTTTCCACACATTTTAGTTTTTTTCCACCCAGTTGTTATATTAGTCAAGCAGGCTATTTGTGTGCCAGCACGATGTGCCAGCAAATCGAAGAGCCTCACAACAAAAGAGCCGGGAGTCTAGCTGCGGGAGTTAGCAAGGGGAGGCCTGCACCGAGACGCTGTTGGGAAAGATCCGAACAGCGCTCTGGAAGATGCCATCTACTAGTCAGGTCTGTACCTCCCCCCCCCCACTGTGCCTATTTGTCTCACCTGTCCTGCTATAACTGTCTCTCACATCCCTGTTCTGTCCTCTCGCTCTCGTCCTCTGCTCTCTCTCCGCCGCTGCTCCTCCAACCCCTCTAACCTCATACCTCTGTCTCTCACACTCTCCCCCCTTGCACTCTCTCTGGTGCATTCTGGAACTGTCACTCTTCTGCTAACAAAGCTGATTTCATCTCTGCCTTTGTCTCCCACCTCTCTCTCGATTTCCGTGCTCTCACTGAAACCTGGCTGTCCCCTGAAAACACTAACTCCTGCCGCCCTGTCCTCTCTCTACATCCTGTCCCATACCCTGCGTCTCCCTGGATGAGGAGGTGGGACTGGTCTTCTCCTCTCTCTCTCCTTACTCTTTTCTGTCCCCTCCGACCTCTCCCCACTCTCTGTTAATAGCTTTGAATTTCATGCTGTCCAACTAACCTCTCCCTGTCAACTCCTGCTAATTGTACTATCGACTCCTTCTCCCAACTCTCTGTAGACTCTGCTACCTCCACCCTCTTCTCCTCCCTCATCTCCTCCCTTGACTCCCTCTGTCCCCGCACCTCCCGACCTGCTCGCCCCTCCCCTCCCCAACCCTGGCTCTCCTCTGCGCTCCGCTCAGCAAGAACCACACTGCGATCTGCTGAAAAGAAATGGAAGAGAACCAAACTCCCTGCTGCCCTAGACCGCTACCGCTCTCTCCTCTCCTCCTTCTCCTCTACTCTCCTCTGCTAAATGTTCTTATTTCCAATCTATAATTCAAGCCTCCACTAACAACCCACATAAACTATTCTTTACCTTCTCCTGCCTCCTTAACCACCCCCCCTCCTCCTCCCCCTCTATCTCCTCTGATGACTTTGCCTCTTCTCTTCTAAAATCTCAGATATCCGCAAACTCTTTAAAACCTCTCCCGCTTCAACCCCTACACCCACTGCATCCCCACTAACTCACCCTCCTTCTCCACCTTCTCTCCCCTCTCAGACTCTGACCTCTCCTCCTTGCTCCAGGGTCATAAACCCACCACATGTGCCCTGGACCCCCTCCCCACTCACTTCTTTCAAGCTGCTGCTCCTGCTCTACTTCCCTTCATCTCCTCCCTTCTCAACACCTATCTCCTTTCTGGTCTCTTTCCCTGCCTTCAAACAAGCCTCTATCACTCCCCTCCTCAAAAAACCTACCCTCGACCCCACCTCCCTCCAGAGCTACCATCCTGTCTCCCTCGTACCGTTCCTCTCCAAAACCCTCGAGCCGGCTGTACGCCGCCAGCTCTCTGCTTTCTTCTCCAACCACTCTCTCCTCGACCCTCTCCAATCTGGCTTCCGCTCTGCTCACTCCACTGAAACCGCCCTCCTGTCTGTCACTAACTCACTAAACTATGCCCGAGCTGCCTCTCTCTCCTCTGTCCTAATTCTCCTCGACCTCTCTGCTGCCTTTGACACTGTCGATCACTCTATTCTACTATCCTCTCTCGCTGACCTGGGAATCTCTGGCACTGCTCTGGCCTGGTTCTCCTCCTACCTCTCCAACCGCATTTATTAGGTAACCTGGCGTGGAGCAACCTCCACACATTGCCCTCTCTCAACAGGAGTCCCCCAAGGGTCAGTCTTGGGTCCTCTCCTGTTCTCTCTCTATACCCGCTCCCTGGGCCCCCTCATCGCATCCTATGGTTTCTCATACCATTTCTATGCTGATAATGCTCAGATTTTCCTTTCCTTCCCCACCTCTGACTCCACCATCCCTTCCCGTATCTCTACCTGTCTTTCTGCTATCTTCTCCTGGATGCACTTGCATCACCTCAAACTCAACCTCTCTAAATCTGACCTCCTTTTCTTTCCCTCCTCCTCCTCCTCCCTCCTCTGATCTCTCTATCTCCATTCCTCTGGAATCTACCACACTCTCTCCCTCCTCCTCAGCTAAGAACCTCGGAGTCACCCTGGACCCCTTCCTCTCTTATTCCCAGCACATCACCCTGGCACGCACTTGCCGATTCTTCCTGAGCAACATACGAAGAATCTGACCCTTCTTCACCAACTACGCCACCCACTTCCTGGTCCAGGCCCTGGTACTCTCCCGCCTAGACTACTGCAACTCCCTCCTGGCTGGCCTCCCTTGGTCCGCCACCCGTCCGCTCCAGCTCATCCAGAACTCCGCAGCTCGCCTGGTGTTCTCTCTGCCTCGCTTCTCCCATGCAACTCCACTGCTCCGCTCACTCCACTAGCTCCCGATCACCGCTCGCATCCAGTTCAAGACTCTTGTACTCGCCTACAGATGCCTTAACCAGACTGCACCCAGCTACCTCCAGACCCTCATCTCTCCCTACACCCCCACTCGATCTCTCCGCTCCTCCTGCACTAGAAGACTGGCTCTACCTCCTCTACGCTCCCCTGCCTCCAGAGCCCGCTTCTTCTCCACCCTCGCCCCACAGTGGTGGAATGACCTTCCTACAGATGTCAGGACTGTCCAGTCCCTGACCATCTTCCGGCGCCTCCTCAAGACTCACCTCTTCAGACAACACCTGTAGAAACTCCTCTTTTCCATCTGGACACTTATCACTCTTCCTTAAATGCACTTTACTTGCTCTTATTTGCTCCCTATTTTACTGCATTTAACCCTGTACTTTAGAGTACTGTAATCTGTCAAGTGTCATTTAATCTGTAGTGTTTTGTATTTAATTATATCCTGATGTAACTATCACTGACACTGTTATGTGCTCCGTTTTATTGAATCGTATTTTGTCATATACTTGTACTTGCTAGAACCGAAGTGATTGTATTTTATCTTGCTCTTAATTGTATTTGTACTGTGATTCTTGAAATGTATTTTTGTTTACGACTGTAAGTCGCCCTGGACAAGGGCGTCTGCTAAGGAATAAATAATAATAATAATAAGTGGAGACAGAAATGTACTGGAACAACATTATTTCCGTACTGTTTAGATTTTAATGTTCAAATGGCAGTGCTGAACAATTGTAACTTTTGTAAATTGACTTAATTATCTGTTCCATGTTTTAAAATAATCCTGATTAGAAAGATTAATCTGCTTGGTAACATATAGTGTTAATTTATACAATAAGATGTCGTACAAGAAGGAATAGTTATCTGAAACAGTTGTAATAAAAAATTTGAAGTTATAGCACCCGTGAGGGGCACTGATTCTTTCTGATCGGGCTGGGATCAGACAGGCAGCACACCAGAAGAGAAATTAGACCACAATATTATGTTAGGCAATGAACATCGTTTTATTAAATACAGGTAGTAACTATACTTAACAAATAGGAATCATGAAATCAGGAACATCTATACTGCTCAGCTTCTCCAAATACAATCAATTTACAGGCATGGGAGCTGCGAACAGGAGAGCATGAACTAACAGAAAATAATGTGCCAAAATAAATGTGCTTAAGTGATCAAAAAAAAAACATTCAATAAAAAGTGAATATAATACAAGAATGAAGTCAAACGTGCCTATTTAAAGTGACGTGAGCAACCCCGCTACATTACTAATTACATTTCATACAAGAATATATTCAGTGCTATTAAAAATAAATAAAACACCATGCAAGACACCGTAATGTAATCATTTTTATTGTATTATAAAAAATACATAAGAAAAAATCTTAACCTGTCTTGTTTGAATGAGAATTATAAATACGAACGTTTAAGATGTATCTACATACACGCACAGGCACATTATATATTTTTCTGCTTATAAAGTCAATCTTCTTACTCTGAGCAGGTCAGTGTTTTGAGCATTTATTATGCAGCCCTATAAGGGCAGTTGGGATTGGCAATGGCTGAAATTCCACAACGCATTGTGGGCAGGGTTACAAAGTACCACTTGATTTAAAAACTAGACACTGATTGGCTATGTGCCAATGCATTGAATCAAAGCGTTTTGGCCCTCTTGGCATAACATGTACACGTTAGTAAGAAATCCACTACACGATGCATTTCAAAATCTATAACAAAAACCTCTGTCAATATATCAATACCTACCAAAATAGACATTACCACTGATGCAACTATAAGAATACAATATTTACACTTTCAATACTCTCCAAAAGTCCCTTCTACCATTATTTTACTTTCAAATCTTTTCTCATTCCTCTTATATTACTCTACTTATTACTCTCTTGTCCTGTCTGTCTGTCTGTTTACTATACACATTCTCGAATATCTTTCCCTCGCTTTATTCATTATTTGATGAAGTAAAAAAAGAAGTGATATCTATAACAAACATTGGCAATGTAAAAAAACAAGTTAGAAAAACGCAACAGCCGTTTAAAGTGGTGCTATCAAACACAAAAGCCCAAGTTAGGAGAAGCAATTGGGGCAACCTTGTCAAGTATCAAGCAAATAGGCACAATTGGAAAAATGCTGGGGCCCAACATTCACACAATTGTTGCTTCTAACTTGGCTTCTTTTTTTCATCGCTCCACTTTATCGCTCCACTTTACATTGAAATGCTCATTCCCTTATCAGCTGGGTTGTAACCAGAATAAAGATGCTGAGACACATATGTGCCAAGGAAAGTGCTCAACACAGACTGAAGTGTTCTTGGTTATCCTTACAAGCACTACTACAGAGAGAAAGACAGACAGGGAATGGAAGAAGTGTCATCACAGGCACAGACAAGTATGCTTTGGGAAGACACACGGGCTAAGGCACAGGTAAATGAGGGCACACATGGACAGACATTTAACCCATTGTGGTCGAGCAGCTGTTGAGTGGCGTGTGTATGGTGACATCACGGACCAGGAAGTACCAGAAACAAAACAATGGATGGGCGGGTGAAGCTGAACGGTACGGCGCTCAGCTTATTTATTAAATAATTAACAAACAAAAGATTTAAACAAACAAGACAGTACAAAACAAAACAGCATGTTGGCCAAACAAATAAAATTTAGCAGTTGTTTGGTTTTGGTTTTGGTTTTGTTTTCTCTCTCCTCGCTCTCTCCGCTCTCACGCCTAATACACTCTCACCCTTAGTGCGGACAGCTGGAGGCTTTTATATTCTAGCCGAGGGGTTAACTAGCTGTTAATTATCTTATTACCCCTCGACCACAGTCTGCACGAGTTTAGTAAGGATGCGTGACTGTCAGCTAGTTAAATAATCAGTAGCTGATCAGCCACGCATCCTCACGAGGTTTTTAAAATATAAATACAAAACAATAACAAATACGCAGCGCTTTAATCTGCGCCGCAAACAAAAATACAAATAATAATACAAATATATATATATATATATATATATATATATATATATATATATATATATATATATATATATATATATAGGGGCGGGACACTCCGCCACACATGCCCCCCCTTGTGCGCATGGCCTTTTCGGCCACCTCCCCCCTTAGTCCCCAAAGTCCCGGCTAGCAGTCCCGGCCCAGGAACAGGGGCAGCAACGGGCCAAAGGTGGCAGCCACGGTGGGATGTCCTCCTCCCACCCAAACAGCCGTAGCATCCCGGTGGACTGCGCACAGGCCGACTCCTCCGGCCAAGGAAATTTTGGGGGTGGTCTCCAGACCCCCCCCCCCCTTCTTCATGGCCGGCAGCTCCCCTTCATGGGGCTCCAGCCACAGTATTTCTGGTAGCGACCTCAGGCAAAGCAGGACCCTCGGGAAGCGACGGCAGCAGCAGCGGACCCTCGAGAGGTGACGCAGCAGCAGCGGACCCTCGGGAGGCGACAGCAGCAGCAGCGGACCCTCAGGAGGTGACGGCAGCAGCGGACCCTCGGGAGGCAACGGCAGCAGCAGCAGCGGGAGGCGAACTCAGGAGCCCCTGGCCATGGAGGCGGCAGCGGGAGCTCCACTTCTCCCTCGTACCCTGTATCTGGTGGCTGTCTAGGCGATGCGGAGCAACAGGCAGCCCCAGGCGATGCAGAGCCACAGGCAGCCCCAGGCGATGCGGAGCAACAGGCAGCCCTAGGCGATGCATGGCTGGCATCCTTGGGCGGTGGAGGGCAGGCATTCTTGGGCGGTGCGAGGCAGGCATCCTTGGGCGGTGCGAGGCAGGGCAGGAGCAGTCCTTCCCATGACGGTGGAGGTGGAACCAGCAGGTAGGAACTCTGCTGGTGGAGCTGGGTGCGGCAAGCTGTTCTCCCACAGCGGTTGAGACGGAACTAGCAGGTATTCACCCTCTGCTGGTGGAGCTGCGAGCGGCAAGCTGTTCTCCCACAGCGGTTGAGACGGAACCAGCAGGTATTCACCCTCTGCTGGTGGAGGTGACGGAGGCAGAGGCAGCTCCTGCTGCTCTGCCCCTAGCAGTGGTGGAGACAGAGGCAGCTCCTTCTGCTTTGCTCCTGGTGGTGGTGGAGACAGAGGCAGCTCCTGCTGCTCTGCTCCTAGCAGTGGTGGAGACAGAGGCAGCTCCTGCTGCTCTGCTTCTAGCGGTGGTGAAGACAGAGGCAGCTCATGCTGCTCTGCTCCTGGTGGTGGTGGAGACAGAGGCAGCTCCTGCTGCTCTGCTCCTGGTGCTGGAGACAGTGGTGAGGGCTCCTCACCCTCTGGCGTTGGAGATGTCAGCGATGGGACCTCTCCCTCTTGTGCTGGAAACAATGGCGAGGGCTCCTCTCCCTCTGGCGTTGGAGATGGAAGCGATGGCTCCTCTCCCTCTGGCGCTGGAGATGGAAGCGATGGCTCCTCTCCCTCTGGCGCAGGAGATGGCAGCAACTGCTCCTCTTCCTCTGGCGCAGGAGACGGCAACAACTGCTCCTCTCCCTCTGGCGCTGGAGACGGCAGCAACTGCTCCTCTCCCTCTGGCGCTGGAGACGGCAGCAACTGCTCCTCTCCCTCTGGCGCTGGAGACGGCAGCGATGGCTCCTCTCCCACTGGCGCTGGAGATGGCAGTGGGGCCCCTCTCATATCCGCAGCCAGGTAGTTGAGTACCATGGCTGCGATGTCTGGGAGGGATGCTGGGTGGTGTTGCTGTTCCCAGGCCTCCCAGCGCTCCCCATCTCTCGCCCACAGGAGGTTGATTACAACAGGGAGGTCCTCCACGATATCCCTCTCAGGCCCCGCCAGCCAGTCCCAGATCCCCTCTGAGGACAGTGGACCAGTCCGCCTCGGAGGATGCAGAGGCAGCTCCTGCTCCTTTCCTTTGGATGGTGGTGGTGGAGGTAAAACCAGCAGGTATTCTTCCCCTGCTAGTGGAGCCTTGGACTGTGGATGCTCGGCCTCCCCCCTCTTGGGCTGTGGACGGACCGACCTCTCATCCTCCGGTTCCTGCTCTGGGCCATCCTCCTCCCACATGGGTGCAGGATGTTCAGGCTCCTCCCTCACCTGCCATGGAGGGGGTTGGTCAGGTGCTACATGCCTGACCTCACCAACAGCGAAGCACCATTCCTCACCTTTCAGAGAGGTGAGGCAGACGTCCAGCATAGCAGAGACCCTGCAGGACTTGCGACCAGCCCCGCGCTGTTGCTGATGCACTTGCTCCTGTCACTGCTGTTTTTTCTTCCCATTATTTATTTATTTATTTATTTATTTTTTCAAACACAAAAAACACTATTTGAAAAAACGAACACCAAAAAAAACGCACTTTTCTGTCCTGGTCCGGCTCCTGGAGGCGTTGTCTGTCCCACGCAGGACACCATATGTGGTCAAGCAGCTGTTGAGTGGCGTGTGTGGTGACGTTACGGACCAGGAAGTACCAGAAACAAAACAATGGATGGGCGGGTGAAGCTGAACTACGGCGCTCAGCGTATTTATTAAATAATAAACAAACAAAAAATGTAAACAAACAAGACAGTACAAAACAATATGGCGTGTTGGCCAAACATATAAAGTTTAGCAGTTGTTTGGTTTTGGTTTTGGTTTTGTTTTCTCTCTCCTCGTGAAAACAATATGTCTATTTTGGTAGGTATTGATATATTGATATTTACGTAGGTACAAAACTACAATATTATGAATGGTAAAAAAGGTACATATGCATGTCAGTGCTAAAGGGTAGTATACTAACACATTTTAATGCTGGAAAAAAACATTATTCTCCTTGATATAGTGGTGTTATGAACATGGGCTAAGGTATTTGTAAAGCATTAGATGTCTTCATAAAAAGCTATATACATGTCTTTGGCATTTCTTGGCCATGGTTTGACTTCAATAAGAGCATCTTTTGCATGCAACCATTTTCCAGTAGCACCCACAGCAAGAACAGACACATAGTGTCCTGAAGTAACACCCTGTCCTTGGTGTATGATAATGAAATCTAATTGGTCATTCCTGTTGTCCACAGTAATTGTGCTCTTCTGCACAGCAGTAAACTTAGCATTGTGTCACTTTGTAACGGTGCCGTCTGGTTTGGTTTCCCAAAGCATAAGTTGCACTGCAGTCATTCTTCCTTATGATTGAATAAGTTCACCTTTCATGATTGGAGAAGTTTTACATTGCCTACATTTGCTACCAGGAATCATTGTCCATTTGTCATTTCTATAAATGAGTTCTTCCAAACACATGGAATCTGTACCAGCAGGTACATGTAGAGGATAAACATGCAACACCTCTCGTTTTGATGAGCAGTAGTTACATCTAGTACATAGAATGTCATGACTTATTGTGACTGAAACCATGCGAGATACTTCAGGACAAATTTCAGACAATTTGGTGAGAAACTCTGCAACATGTTGCTGCTCACCTCTTGAAAGGTTCTCCTAAGAAGTGACAAATATCCACAGTAGTTAGGGATGCAGTGAACAAAGCTCCTGATAACCTCTTGTTGACTGTGTTTTAATGAATCCTTCAGAGGTTGCAGGTGAAGAAGGCACTACAATGTTGCATTTGCATAGCATGAGGTGAATTTGGGGTTGCTCAAGCCTCTGAATGGATGTGTAACTGCAAGTGTTCTCTTAGAAGATTGAGGCTTTTGCTGTTCCTGAACATTAATGATGGCTCGGTGAATGAAGTGCACATGATCTTTTACCTTGTGTCCCTTGTGCCTTTTAGTCTCCTTCAAGCTTATCAACTTAAAGGACAATAAATCCCTCTGAGCCGATGGTACTCTTCAACTGCAGTTTGACATGCATGTGAGTCAAACTTGATAAGGTGGATACCGCTTAAGGAAGTAACCCTGGAAAGTGGAATGAAACTTTGTCCATAGGAGAAAATGGAGTAACCAAGATCCATCAACCCTGGCATTTGTGAATGGTGAATGCATGAGCACCAATGACTGGGAACTGCTCTCGAACAATGTAGACTCTATCCATGATTTCAAACTTTGAGCATAATCGTTGAAAGGTATGGGTGACTCCATTGTTAAATTTGATGGTTATGGTTTTGAGCATACTTGTGTTTTCCAGATAGTAGGAAACAGCTTGAAGCTTCCCTGTTGCCCCATTGATGAGACCAGTGGCAATGTCAATGTTCTTGCGAATTTGCTTAATACAAATGCAAATGTGATAGATTTACTACCAAACTAAATACAAATGCAAATATGTGACAAATGCTAAATGGACTTCAAATACTTTCCCATACAACAAATGTTAATTCATTAACATGAATTTGGCAGAGGCCTTTATTCAAGGTGACATACAAGGAAAACAGTTTATATAATAAACTGTTATATAATTTAAACTAGAAAGGAAGGGGGGAGAAAACAAAAAACAGAAGGGAGACTACATCAAAACAAGGGCAACAACTCAGGTAAGACCACTATTAAATGTATTTATCTTAATGCTAGAAGTCTCAGAAACAAAGTGTTAGAACTTGAAGCTACTGCACTAACAAATAACTACGATGTGATAGGTGTTACAGAAACATGGTTGTCTGAGTTTGATGGAGACGAATATAATATTAGTGGGTACACACTGTATAGGAAAGACAGGCAGGACAGAAGAGGCGGAGGGGTAGCGCTATACATAAGAAATAGCCTTGAAGCCCAGGTGTTAAATCAGGACAAAGAAAACAATGCAGAATCAATATGGGTCAGAATAATGGACACAAATTCAAAGGGCATAATAATAGGAGCATGCTATAGACCGCCAAATTCAGACGCTGAGCAAAATAATCTGTTGTACAATGACATTCGAAATGCGTGTAGAAAAGGAGAAGCCATACTAATGGGGGATTTCAACTTCCTCTGTATAAAATGGGAAAACCCAATGGGGGGCACGACGGACGAAATTGCAATGGTGGAAATGACAAATGACTGCTTCCTAACGCAATTTGTCAAGGCACCGACTAGAGGGGAGGCATGCCTTGATTTAGTCTTTTCAAATAATGAAGACAGAATAACTAAAACAGAGGTCAGAGAGCCATTGGCAAACTCAGACCACAACATGGTCTCATTTGAAATATTTTTTAAAACCCCAAAAGTAATGACTAAAGCTAAGGTTTACAATTTTAGAAAAGCAAACTACGAAGGTATGAAACAGAGACTAATAGAAGTAGATTGGAGTAAAATAGAGAAAACATCCACAGAAAAAAGGTGGCTGTTTTTTAAAAATGTAGTACTAGAGGCACAAAACAATTACATCCCAAAAGTAGACAAATCTAAATCTAAAACAAAATGGCCAAAATGGTTTAATAGATCAATTAAAAAAAATATTCAGCGAAAAAAGGCACTTTACAGAGCGTTTAAAAGGGACCAAAAACAAAGCACACAGAAAGAGTACTTGGAACTGCAAACACAAGTCAAAAAGGAAGTTAGAAAGGCCAAGAGAGAGATAGAAATCAATATTGCTAAGGGGGCTAAAACCAATTCTAAAATGTTTTTCCAATATTATAACAGCAAGAGAACATTCAAAGAGGAGGTTAAATGTCTAAGAGACACAAATGGCAAAATCATAGATGAAGAAAAAAAAATAGCAAATATATTAAATGATTACTTTTCACAGGTTTTTACAAAGGAGGACACGGACAACATGCCCCACATGTCGACCTGTTCCCATCCAATTTTAAATAACTTTAGCATAACAGAGGCAGAAGTGTTAAAGGGACTAGGAGCTCTTAAAATAAACAAATCCCCTGGGCAGGATGAGATCCTCCCAATAGTACTCAAAGAAATGAAAGAAGTTATTTACAAACCGCTAACCAAGATCATGCAACAGTCTCTTGACACAGGGGTTGTACCGACAGACTGGAAAATAGCAAACGTAATACCGATCCACAAAAAGGGAGACAAAACCGAACCAGGTAACTACAGACCAATAAGCCTGACTTCTATTATATGTAAACTTATGGAAACTATAATAAGATCCAAAATGGAAAATTACCTATATGGTAACAATATCCTGGGAGACAGCCAGCATGGTTTTAGGAAAGGGAGATCATGTCTAACTAACCTACTTGACTTTTTTGAGGATGCAACATTGAAAATGGATAACTGCAAAGCATACGACATGGTTTATTTAGATTTCCAGAAAGCTTTTGACAAAGTCCCGCATAAAAGATTAATTCTCAAACTGAACGCAGTAGGGATTCAAGGAAATGCATGCACATGGATTAGGGAGTGGTTAACAGGTAGAAAACAGAAAGTACTGATTAGAGGAGAAACCTCGAAATGGAGTGAGGTAACCAGTGGTGTACCACAGGGATCAGTATTAGGTTCTCTGCTATTCCTAATCTACATTAATGATTTAGACTCTGATATAGTAAGCAAACTTGTTAAATTTGCAGACGACACAAAAATAGGAGGAGTGGCAGATACTGTTGCAGCAGCAAAGGTCATTCTAAATGATCTAGACAGCATTCAGAACTGGGCAGACACATGGCAAATGAAATTTAATAGAGAAAAGTGTAAAGTATTGCATGCGGGCAATAAAAATGTGCATTATAAATATAATATGGGAGATAGTGAAATTGAAGAAGGGAACTATGAAAAAGACCTAGGAGTTTATGTTGACTCAGAAATGTCTTCATCTAGACAATGTGGGGAAGCTATAAAAAAGGCCAACAAGATGCTCGGATATATTGTGAGGAGTGTTGAAAGAGTGCAAAGAAGAGCAACCAGAATGATCCTGGGTTTAAAAGGCATGTCGTATGCAGACAGGCTAAAAGAATTGAATCTATTCAGTCTTGAACAAAGAAGACTACGCGGCGATCTGATTCAAACATTCAAAATCCTAAAAGGTATAGACAATGTCAACCCAGGGGACTTCTTTGACCTGAAAAAAGAAACAAGGACCGGGGGTCACAAATGGAGATTAGATAAAGGGGCATTCAGAACAGAAAATAGGAGGCACTTTTTTACACAGAGAATTGTGAGGGTCTGGAACCAACTCCCCAGTAATGTTGTTGAAGCTGACACCCTGGGATCCTTCAAGAAGCTGCTTGATGAGATTCTGGGATCAATAAGCTACTAACAACCAAACGAGCAAGATGGGCTGAATGGCCTCCTCTCGTTTGTAAACTTTCTTATGTTCTTATGTTCTTTATAACAACATAAACACAGTAATCACATAGTTGATAATAATTAACAGGTATGTACCAATATAGGAAGCAAGTTACATAAAACAGTGTTTCCTAATCAGTGTTTGCTGATTTGTGTTCCAACTGAGCTTTAAATTATGAATTGAACCCTCAATTGAATTAATAGAATGTCTAAATCAGAGCATTTGAATTATTTGTAAAAATGGCTGGCTGCATAGGTCTCAATTAGCACTAATCTAGGACTACCTAATGTTAACTCAGGTAAGGTAGTCCAAGATTAGTGCTGATCAGGGTTTGTGAAAGCAGCCAGAAGAGTTGGATATTTCAAGTTATTTCTAACATTGCATTAAGTCACTAATTGTTAGTTCAATTAGGGGATCAATTTAATAATTGAGAACTCAGTTGGAACACAAACAGCAGACACAGTGGGACCAGGTTTGTGAAAAACTGACATAAATGCTGAGATATATGTATATATTTATATATGTGTGCATTGCACAATTATTCTTTGTACTTGTTTGATTGTTATGTAAAGTTCTCAAAAGTGTCCTTTAGTTTGCATCTTCAGGTTGATCAACTTTACCAGCAATACTGAGAAGTCTGTCTACTTTATTAAGAGCATTATTATTGAAAAGTATTAAATTTGAAATCGAAATATTTTTTAAGCTTTCCCATGATTTTAAATTCAAATGCAAATTCTTATATTTCAGAATATACAAATACCAAGTCAAATGCAAATAGTTCAGCAGATTGCATTTAAATTATTATTAATTTTTTTAGCAGACACCCTTATCCAGGGCAACTTACAATTGTCACAATTACATCACATTATGTTTACATACAATTACACATTTATCCATTTATACTGAATCTAGGTAAAATACCTTGCTCAAGAGTACAACAGCAGTGTCCCTCACCTGGGATTGAACCCACAGCCCTCTGGTCAAGAGTCCAGAGCCCTAACCACTACTTCACACTGCTGGCCCTGAGTCTATATACAAAGTAATGTGTTGATTTAAACCAAAGTAATGGTTTTGGAGACATTTTGTAGGGAAACGAAAACTACTTCAGATAATTCAAGAAAACAGAAAAATTGTTTAAGCACATATAGTACAGTGGCTAAGGTAAGAGTGTGTAATGAGCAAAACCAGGTGTCTGACCTTCATACATCTGTGTAAAATGTTGTTTGTGAAATAATAGAACAAAAAGTATAAAAGCTACACTGTAAAACACTTATTTGTCACACTTTTAGAACACGTCACTTGTTTTATGATTTTAAATGTGTTTAGGATTTAAACACCGTATGGTGTTTATTTTATAAACTGATGGGCGTGTTTATTATTTGTAACACTTTTTAAATATTCACATTTATAACAGGACTGGTGTTTAAAATCTAAAACAATAAACTTAGCAAAAATGACGCAGATTAAACACATAACGTTTAACAATTATTTAGAGTTCCAAGTGACTAAACACCAGTGTTATGTATTTATTCCTCTATGCATTTGTTTAAATCATTTATTCATTTCTACCAAATAAATTATTCCTTGATTTATTTTTAATTAAACGAGGAACTACAATTTATCAGAGATCAGAGATTTAGAGAAGGAAGCTACATGCTACTCTTGTGTACAATTCCATTCTATGGTATCTACCAAACAAACAGGAAACTGGATATTTTCAAACAGGAAATAGAACATTTTTAGAATCGAGCAGCATTCAGGTTTTCAGCGAAAGCTGGTCAGGCATGGGATGTAAGCTTAAAAGATTAATGCATTTCAACAATAGCCCAGTGGCACATCGGGCTAAGGTCGTGTGTACTTCAAGGATGTCATGTTGCAAGATCAAACAATGGAAAAAAAAAATTGTGCAATGTGCTGTTTTAAAACAGAAATATATTGTTTAATTCAAATGGTGTGGATATCAAACTGCTTGTTCCCTGGTTTATTTTGACGTTGACCAACATGTGGAATCACATGATTGGTAAATGTCCAGTTTAGCTTTTCTGTTTGAAAAGTCGCTAGACACCCTTAAAAAGTAAACGGAAGAGGAAGAAGAACAATTTTACCTTAGTTTGACAACTTATATCTCATTGTGTATAAGATGACAATTTTACCTTAGTTTGACATCTTATATCTCATTGTGTATATCTCATTGTGTATAAGATGAAGATTACGATATAAAAATGTACTAGTTACATTACCAAACCTGTAGTTCCTTCTTAATTAAATAAAAAGGTGTACATTAGTATAATTATTTAGTTTGTATGTCTACATATTTAAGATGCCAAACATAGTAAATACATCAGTATTCATTATCCTAAACAATACTGTACTTTTAATTCAAGGCTTTTGAGTGTAAGAAGGCAGACCTGAGATTTTTTAAAAAAATAAATCACTTCATTTACTGTTAAAACAAAAGATGTTATGATTGGGGGTCAAGTAGGAATGACAGGCATACTGCATACACGGCAAATTTAAAATAAAACAATGTTAAATACGCTACATATGTATTTTATTATTGTATGATAAATTTAATTAATAGTTTAATGTTATTGTAATCGTGGACATTAACATTTGCTTATCCACATACACACACTGCATTGCATATCAATAGAATACATATACAATAATTAACTAGATGAAATGCAGGAATCAGAATGTACTATAATGGCTGCATTCCTAAATTCAACGCTGAGAAACAACTACTCTTAAAATCGTTAAACTCACCGTTGAGAGCTAGTGACGCGCAGCGTTGGGTCAACGCTGACTCAGCGAACTCACCGACTCTCACTGATCAACAGAAAGATGGTGACACCCTCAAAACCGCGATCAAGCTGCTATATAAAAATTATGAATGAGATTTAAATGTAGATACTGATCCCGCAATCCGCCTACAAAACGGGAATGGTTAATACACATACACATATACATACATACATATATGTATGTATATATGTGTATATATATTGTAGCGTTTTCGTCAGGTTTATGAAGCAGGACTCACAGAGACAGTGTGGAACTCTCGGTCTCGAATTTTTATTTTAATAAACAGAGAATTCCTGTCAGGGGCCGGAATTCACGCCACTAAAACAACAAACCCTTATTTATCCTCTTTTGCTATCTCTCTCGCTTTCTCTCTAGTCGCTGTCACTCTCTCTCACTCATCCACCACCTTATATAACCTCCCCTCATCTCCCGCCACTGTCCGGCTCAACCAATCGACCCATGGTCTGCAGTCCCCCTTTTCCCGCTGCCAACTAACGGCGTGACCCGTTCCCCTTACAATACACATAACATAAAAGATAGACAAGACAAACGGGACAGACAACAAGTCCTGCAACAATACAATTGTCCGGGTCGTTACACAGCCCCTCCCTTAGTCCCTCGTCCTCGAGGGAGGGCAAAGTCTCGAAAACGGCCCGGAAGCCGACGATGTCGTTGCGGCCGTGGTCTCCTCACAGGCGTCGATCCCCCGTCAGTCACAGCAGATGGACTGACCGAGTCCAAGGGTGTGGAGCTCCCAGGCAAGGAGCTGTCAGGAACTGGGGTAGAAAGTGAGGGACTCGCAGGACACGGTGAATCAGCAGGAGGCAAGAGGGGACTGTCAGGGGTCGCTGTGTCAGTCTGTCCTGGGTTCCGTCCCAGGTAGGGGGCCAGCCGGTCCCGGTGCAGGACCACTTTGCGCCCTCTAGGTGGAAGCTGCACCCGGTACACTACCTCCCTGATCCGCTCCAGGACCTGGCAGGGCCCGAGCCAGTGGCTGTCCAGCTTGGGGCAACGGCCTCGCTTTCTCTTGGGGCTGAAGATCCAAACAAGCTCCCCGGCGATGAAGTGGCGGCCCCGAGCCCTGAGGTCGTAGTTCCGCTTCTGCCTGACACCAGCAGCCTGCATTTGGTCCCGGGCAAAGTGGTGGGCTACCTCCAGCCGGTCCTGCAGCCTCCGGGCGTACTCTGGACCTGGGGGCACACTGGGGGTGTCTGAGGGGCGACCGAAGATCATCTCCGCTGGCGTGCGGAGCTCACGACCCAGCATGAGCAGAGCTGGAGTGCAGGCAGTGGAGTCCTGCACAGCTGAACGACAGGCCATCAACACAAGAGGCAGGTGGGTGTCCTAGTCTTTTTGGTGGCTTGAGGTGGTCACAGCCAGCTGTACGGCCAGCGTGCGGTTGAAACGCTCAACCAATCCATCACTCTGCGGGTGGAGGGGGGTGGTCCGGGTCTTCCGGATCCCCATGCGCCGACACATCTCCGCAAAGACCCGGGACTCGAAGTTGCGCCCCTGGTCTGAATGGAGCTCCTGGGGGATCCCGAACCGGCTGAAGAACCCCCCCCAGCAGTGCTTCAGCGACCGTCTCTGCCTTCTGGTCTGGCAGAGCGTACGCTTCCGGCCACTTCGTGAAATAGTCAAAGGCCACCAGGACGAACCGGTTTCCCTTCTCTGAGCGCGGAAAGGGGCCTAAGACATCCACAGTGACCCTCTCCATGGGTCCACCGAGCTGGTACTGCTGGAGGGGGGCGTGCGACCGGCCCGGGGGTCCTTTTCGAGCAGTGCAGGTGTCACAGCGCCGGCAGTGGTCCTCAACGTCCCGTCTGCACTGCCCCCAGTAGAAGGACTGTCGGAGCCGCCGGAGCGTCTTCGTGACCCCGAAGTGGCCGGTGCCTGGGGTCCCATGGTGGGCCTTGAGTACCTCCAGGTGCAACGCTTGGGGGATGACCACCTGCCATCTCACCTCCCCTGTTGCTGGCTCCTTTCACTGCCGTTGGAGGATGCCATCCTTCAAACCCAGCCCTGTCCACTGCGACCAGAGCCCCCGGGTGGCAGTAGAGTATCTTGCTACCTCTTCCCAGGGTGGTCTCCACTGGTCCTCCAGCCACTGCAGCACAGGACAGAGGTCTGGGTCAGCCTCCTGGTGCCTCCTCCACTCCGTCCTCTCCACTGGCACCAGCGTACAGCACTGCTCCGTACTTCCTGAGGACAGCTCGGCCTCCTTCTGTTCCCTCCGGTCGCAGTGTGCACAGCCCTCCTGGGCACAGGGTCGGTGGGACAGGGCGTCCGCATTAGCGTGCTTCTCCCCTGCCCGATGCTGGATGGAATAGTTGAACGCTTGTAGTTGTTCTATCCAGCGGGCAACCTGTCCCTCCGGCTCCCTGAAGGTCAGGAGCCACTGCAGGGCTGTGTGGTCCGTCCGCACTGTGAAGGGGAGCCCACAGAGGTAGTGGCGGAAGTGACGGACCGACTCGACCACTGCCAGCAGCTCCCATCGCGTCACACAGTACCGGCGCTCGGTCTTGCTGAGCGACCGGCTGTAGTATGCAACTACCTGCTCACCGTCTGACCCCGGCTGCGACAGGACAGCTCCGATTCCCTCGTCGCTCGCGTCAGTGTCCAGCAAGAAGGTGGAGTGGGGGTCTGGGGGTACCAACACAGGGGACTGACACAGGGCCATTTTCAGGCTGTCGAATGCCTCCCGACGTTCCGGGGTCCACTCAAAGGGCTCACCCTTACGCAGGAGGCAGTGTAAGGGGGCAGCGATGGTGGCGAAGCCCTGCACAAACCTCCTATAGTAGGACGCTAGTCCAAGGAAGCCTCTCAGCTGGCGGAGGTTGATGGGGGTAGGCCAGTCTCTGACTGCTGCGACCTTGCAGGGCTCCGTACTGATACCGTCCTCTCCAACTTGATGACCCAAGAAGGTAACCTCCTTGCGCAAGAACTGGCACTTTTCAGGGTGTAGCTACAGTCCTGCCTCTGTGACTTGTCGGAGCACTTCTCGCAGGGAGGCCAGGGCCGCCTGGTAGGTCTTTCCATGGACCAGCAGGTCGTCCAAGTACACCAGGCACTCTGTAGGGGGCATGCCGACTAGCACTTTTTCCATGAGTCGCTCGAATGTTGCAGGGGGCGTTGCAAAGTCCGAACGGCATCACGGTGAACTGCCAGAGCCCTCGGCCAGTGGAGAAGGCAGTCTTGGGTCGGGCAGCCGGGGACAGGGCCACCTGCCAGTAGCCACTCCTTAGGTCAAGGGAGGAGAACCACTTCGACCCGGCCACCAGGTCCAGGGACTTGTCGATGCGGGGGAGGGGGTAGGAGTCCTTCTCCGTGACATCATTCAGGCGTCTGTAGTCGACACAGAAGCGCCACTTGCCATCTTTCTTCGGAACCATGACCACCGGGGATGTCCAGGGACTGTCTGAGGGCTCAATGATTCCAGCCTCCCGCATCTCCTTCAGTGCCTCCTCTGTAGCCTCCTGGCAGGCCAGTGGTTGGCGGCGGGGCCGCAGCTTGATGGGCCGGGCCTCCCCTGTGTCGATGGAATGTTGGACCATGTGTGTCCAGCCGACGTCTTCAGGGTTGGTAGCGAAGCTATGGTGGTAGGTCAGTAACAGCTCCCATAGCTGGGCCTATTGCTCCGGGTGAAGCCCCTCACAATTCTGGCTCCAGACTGTGGTCACTGTGGCAACAGTGGGGTCCTCCATAGTACCTGGGGGGGGAGCAGACGAACTTGGGGCTGACGCGGTCGTCTTTGCTACTGATGGGGGCTTGGAAAAGGAGGGTCTCCGTCCCTGGCCGCTGGGGGCCCAGGGAAGGGCTGAGGTCCCCTGGGCTGGCATGGAGAGCTGTGGGAGTGGAAGTCCTCTCCGACGCTGGGCCCGTCGGAATGCTGTGTTGCCCCTGGGGGCAGGGGTCGGCGAGGGGGTCAGTACGTGCTGGCGTGGTGGGGTCCGGGAGAGGGCTGAGGTCCCCCGACCCAACGTGGAGTGGCGTGGGCCATGGCGGTGTAACAGTGGGTATGGCTGGCTCATTAGCTCCCCTCTCTTAGCAGTCTGGCCCTGACGAGCAAAGGGGTCCCGGTCACGGCCCAGCTGCCCCGGCGGGATGGCTCGCCCCTCCGGATAGGCCAAGGCCAGGGCCGGGCCCCCTTGTAAGTGCAATGTCCCGGTTCGGAGGTCCAGTTGCCCGCCTGTGTAGCGCAGGAAGTCCAGACCCAGTATGCAGGGATCCTGGACAGCTGTTACCTAGACAGGGTGATGTACTGTCCGCCCAGCCACTTCTATGGCCAGGTTGCCCCTCCCTTTCATAGGCGTCAGCTCCCCAGTGACTGTGCGGAGTTGAACAGTTGTGGGTTCCAGCCGGACCCCCTCTGGGAGCACATCGGGACGGACCAGGGTCACCGTGGAGCCGGTGTCCACCAGGGCGGTACAGGGGACCCCCTCAATCTGGACAGTTCTCCCGACTACCACAGCTGGTCTGTGTGGATTGCTGTCAGTGGCTTCAGGAGAGTGGGGGGGCACCCTCTCCCCGCTTGGTGGTCGGGCCCCAGCTGTGTGTGGCGCAGGTGGACGGTGGTAAGTATGGGAGACAGGATGGGGGGCCCACGTTGTCCCACTTACGCGGGTCCCTTGGTGTTTTCCGACGATGAGCGGTTGGGTGGGGCTACAGCGGAGGGGCATCGCCACTGTAGGTGCCCAGGTTTGCCACAGTTCCAGCACAGGCGCGTGTGGGGGGCCTGTGTGGATACGGTTCGGATCAGGGCGGCCAGGTCAGAGATCCAGGGAGGAGCAGCGTGGCTGTCTGCAGTCTCCTCCTCTTCTGCTTGGGCTTGACGTGCAGTGGGCCTGGGGCGGTCGGTCCATTCTCTCCCCTCGCGCTGGTTTCCCCCAGGGGCCCAGTCACGCTCACCCTCCTCGAGCACAGCCTCGACACGTTCTGCGTGGGCCAAGGCGAGCTCTAAGGAGGTTGGGACAGCGAGCCGGACCTGCTGGCGCAGGGCATTAGGGGTCAGGCCACGGACAAAGGCCTCCATGGCCAGGTCCCCTTGCGTGGCTGGCGGGTAGTCGGGGTACCCCCGCCGGGCCAAGTACAGGACATCTGCTGCAAGCACACCTAACTTCTCTCCGGGGCCTCTGATCCATGTGGCTAGGCGTTGGCGCAGGCCGACAGCAGGCTCTACTCTCCCAAAGCGGCGGTCCAGGGCCATGGCGATAACATCATAGCTGTCCAGCTCGTCTGGGCCCAGGTCTAGCAGCACCTGCAGTGCTTTCCCGTCCAGGGCTGCCGCTAGCTGGCCAGCTTTCTCTGTCGGGCTCCAGGCATTGTTGAGCACAGCCATCTTGAATTTGGCCTGGTATGCCTCCCATGGCGATGTCCCGTCATAGCGGCCTGCTTTTACCGTACTTCGGCCAGCCCCCTGCATCCTGTCACTCACACTTGCTCTACTTCCACTCCCGTGGTCGGCACGGGGCCCATCTCGGGGCCTAGCTACCTGGATCCCCACAAAACAGTCACTTAATTGTGCCAACACACTTTCGTAGCTGTCACCATGAGCTACATCAATAAACCAGAGGTATGGTAAGGCATCACCGGTCAGGCTGGTGATAATGCCTACAGTTTTTTCCTTATCAGTCCATCCTTCTAATTTCGCCATTAATTCAAACTGTATTAAGAACAATCGCCAGTCGGCCTTACCATCATAAGTGGGTTTGTTGATGCAGGCCCCTTTGTTTTGATCCAGCAGCTCTGATGTTGCTCCTGCGCACCGTGATGACGTCACTTCTTCCTGGACAATTTTTTTTACATGGACGCTCAATGCCCTGTGCTCTGCCCCACTTCCGCCCCACTGTGACATTGCCTCCTGTTTGACGCGTCGTGATGCTTCAGCCGCAGCTCCGTCTTCGCTATCGACGTGATGACACACTGATCTCCTGCGCTTGTGGCAGATCTCCCGATCACAGCCTCTGCCATCTTGGCCCTTCGTTCTGTTTCGCCCTGCAGGCTCCCGCCTTGTATTCGTTCCCCGCTGTTCCTGGTCCTACTGGCGCTTGTCTTTTGCACCCCTCTGACACTCAGCTCTGCTACAAGGTCCTCAAGCCTGCAACGCAGCTCGTCTCCTCCCAGTGGCAGAGAAACTGCCATCTCCGCCGGTTCCTGCTTCATTTTCCGAGGCAAGTGCGCCATAATCCCGCTTCTGTACACCAATGTAGCGTTTTCGTCAGGTTTATGAAGCAGGACTCACGGAGACAGTGTGGAACTCTCGGTCTCGAATTTTTATTTTAATAAACAGAGAATTCCTGTCAGGGGCCGGAATTCACACCACTAAAACAACAAACCCTTATTTATCCTCTATTGCTATCTCTCTCGCTTTCTCTCTAGTCGCTGTCACTCTCTCGCACTCCCCATCTCCCCCCCTATCTCACTCATCCACCACCTTATATAACCTCCCCTCATCTCCCGCCACTGTCCGGCTCAACCAATCGACTCATGGTCTGCAGTCCCCCTTTTCCCGCTGTCAACTAACGGCGTGACCCGTTCCCCTTACAATACACATAACATACAAGATAGACAAGACAAACGGGACAGACAACAAGTCCTGCAACAATACAATTGTCCGGGTCATTACAATATATATATATATATATATATATATAGAGAGAGAGAGAGAGAGCGAGAGAGAGAGAGAGAGAGACACACACACACATTATAAACACGAGCCAGACGACAGCAGCAAGATCTCATTCACATGTTTATTCATTCAAAATCAGTACACCACAACACATTGTATAACAAATAAAACGCGGCAAGTATGACAACGTAACTACAACCGAAGTCATGCAGCATATTTAATAAAAACTTGTATTTAAGATTTTGTAATATTCTTTTTAGATTCTGAAGCTGCAGGTCGATATGCAGAATCGCTCATTTTAAATTTTACCATTTAGTTTAGGAATGCAACAAGCGTTCCTAAATACCCGGAAGTGTTGTGACAATTTTTGTGATGATTTTGTTGAGTCAATGCTCAACAGTACTGTTGAATTTAGGTACGCACACATACGCTGTCTATCTGACGTTATGATCTATCCTTATTATTACGTGCCACTACTATCAAATTTGATTGGCTGGTATTGAGAAAATGTTGTCCTCGTGTTGCCTGAAAAATAGAACATATTCAGTGGCAGACATATCGTCAGGTGTGTTGCCGGGTGTCATCCAGGGTGGTCACAGGAGGCGACCATCGTGACCAGGCCTTAAGAGGAATAAAACCACTGACGCCATATTGGGTAAGACACGAGTTCTAATTGCAGTATTTTTGTTACAGCTCCAGCGGTAAAAACATGCAACAGGAGACAGTTATTGCACAAATGTACCCTTTTAATCAAATGCATATTTTCTTTATAGAAAACTAACTTTGTTTTACAAAGATTGGTTTTACACCTCAAATCAAGTTCTTAAAACCTAGATCAGTTTGTATTATAGTCTGGTTCAGACTCCTATCAATTATTAACTTCACCCCCGCCTTAAACCTTGAGTCAAGCGTTGCTTCATGGGAAATGTAGTTTATTTACTCAAAAAATGCAGGAAAGAAATAAAGTGAATCTTAAGTGATCAAAATAGAGGTGTTTCATTATTTACCACAAGCACATTTTCCTTTTTTTTTTTTTTCCTTGGCAAACGATCAAAAGTAGGCCTAACGTTATGTTGGACATTTCAATAGAATTCCATCTCGATGTTGTGTTAGTTTGAATATTCTCCCATTGTTAAACCCTTTGTCTTGTTGTTGACACTCCTGTTGGTTCACATTCCATAAGGGCACACGAGATCCTATATTCTATTACAGCTCCTGTATGGTAGGTATCCTAATTTACTGTGTTTACATGTGCAGTAGTGTTCAAAAGTCTGACAACAAATGATTTACAGCAAGACTAGGGGTGGGGATTGTATTTCTCTAGGGAATTTTAGAATCTTAGCATATCAGTCATTAGGGAAAGCAGGTAGTTGGTTACCAGGAATGTTGAGAACAATTTCATTCTTCAGATGACTAAGGAAGTGCAAGACAAATGGGGCCAAATGTTTTAACATGAAAATATGTGTTTGATAAAACATAGATTTATATCAAAACGATACCTATATAGTGAATGGATGTACATGGCATGGAAAGTATGGATTTATTTAGCTATGATCACCTTAAGTGCATTTCTATGTGTTTTATAGACAAAGAGGGTGAAGGGGCTCCCCAAACTCCTCACAGCCCCCAGACCCCTCAGCAAGGAGATGGGAGGAGAGAGAAAATGGAGAGGGGAGAGAGTAGAGGAGAGAAGAACAATAGAGGAGAAAGGGGGAGGGGCAAAGAAGGAGGGCAGGATGGAGAAGGTAGAGAGAAGGGAGAGAGTAGAGGAAAGGAAAGGAGAGGGGAGAGAGGGAAGAGGAGAGGGGGCGAGGAGAGAGGGGAGATGGGAAGAGCATCTGGTCATAGAGATGGTAGTGCCGGATGTCACGGTGGTGTGCCAGGTGCACATTTGGCAGCAGGGCGCAGCCTCGGGACACCTCAGCATTGATGTAATGGATGACTCGCCGCGGCACGTCTGCTGTGGGCAGTAGGGTGGAGATGGTAACCTTGGCTGAGGGGAACTCTTATGATGCTTTAGCTGCCACCTGCCTCAGGGCTTTGGCCACGTCGCCCCTGTCTGCGCTCAGGTCGTTGGTCCCGGTGTGGTTCAGGATGTGCTTGGTGTTGCTCAGTCTTCGCCCTGACAGCAGGTCCTGGGCAGTCTGTGTTGTTGGGCACCAGGGAAGAGGCGCCTCTCATTCAGGTACTTCCCATTTGAGTCACTCAGGATGATAATTTCTGCACCGGCCTGCTGCACAGTGAGTGTGTCAGTGTTTGGGGTGTTAGAAGGGGCAGTCTGTGTGTGAATGTGTGTGTCGGTGCTGGTGGGGGGTCAGTGTGTGTGTCGGTGCTGGGGGGGGGCAGTGTGTGTGTCGGTGCTGGGTGGGGTAGTGTGTGTGTCGGTGCTGGGGGGGGGCAGTGTGTGTGTCGGTGCGGGGGGGGGGTTTGTGTGTGGGTGCTGGGGGGGCAGTGTGTGTCAGTTCTCGGGGGTGTAGTGTGTGTGTGTGTGTGTGTCGCTGCAGGCTGGGTGATGGGTGTTGTGCAGTGTTTCTCTCAGTTCCTCCAGTTCTCTCTGCAGGCTCTTCACGTAGTTGTGCTGGGCTGTCCTGGGCAGCTCCTCTCTCACTCTCCGGAGCTCAGTCTTCAGGGTCTGGTTGTCCTCCTCTAGTCCTCTCATCGCCGCTCTCAGCTCTTGCACCTCGGTCCTGTGCTGTGTCTTGAGCCTGGTCACCTCGTCTCTGAGCTGCTGTGTGGGGCTGCTCTAGTTTAGGTTGGCCAGGGTTTGCTCCCTGAACTCTGAACTCCAGCTCTAGTACTGGCAGGCACTCCTTCAGGGTTCTGATGTTGCTGCAGAGTTTTGGTGAAAGGGGGTGCAGTGAGTGCGGGGTGTTACTTAGCTCACTGGGTCAGTGTTTGAGGGGGGAGGGGCTGCAGTCTGCAGGGTTGCAGGCTCTGCTTCTTGTTTCTCCCTCTGTCTGTTCTTTCAGTGTCTGGAAACTGAGTGTAAACTGGTCTAGGCTGTTCTCAGTGCCTTGCACCATGATTGGGCCATTGTGTTACACATTGACATTTAGCATGGTGCTGTCTGCCTTTGCTAATCCCCCTCTTCCTGATGCAGGGGTAGGTCTTGCACAGAGTGCCAGGCGGTGGGATGCTGCATGTAAAACAGCAGGTTGCTCTTGACCCTGCTGTCCCCCAGCACTGTATAGTCTGCAATCAGGTTCACTGGAGATTCTCTCAGAATTTTGTTTTTATATTGTCTCTTGGCCTGAGCAGAGCAAACGCGACCTGTTTTTTTCAATTGTAATTCAACTGCTATCCCCTAGATGTCCCTGCAGCCACTCCAGTTATAGTAATCGAATTCACAATTAAGAAATCAACACATTACGCTTTGACTAATTAGAAAATTAAAAGCTAATTATGATGCGTATAAATGGTAATTGAATAAATTGATGCGTTAAAAGAAAAATCGAGAGACCTAAACATGGAGTCAAAGACATTGCAATCAAAAAGCATTTCATTGAGCGAACGCATGCAACAATATCCACCTGGTGTTCTGTGCACCGATGGGTATAATTTATTTTGCACAACTTGCAATTTATCTTTGGACCACACTCGAAAATCAACAATAGACCAACATTTATCATCAGAAAAACAGAGAAAACGAAAGGCTGAGATTGACAGCTTTGAGACGGCGTCCTCCAGTAAAAAACATAAGGTGAACGGAAATGAACTCGGACGAGATGTTATTTTCAATTTGACAGAGGCATTTGTTTGTGCTAATATTCCCCTGGAAAAACTGATAATCCCAAATTACATCCATTTCTGAACAAACATGTAATAAATGTGGGAGCAATTCCTAAAGCAAGTCAACTGAGAAGGGAATATCTAAACCAAATTGATGAGTTGCACAAGATGAAAATTGTACAACTGGTAAAGATGTCTGACAGTGTATCTGTAGTTACTGATGAGTCTACAAATGCAAAAGATCAGTATGTTTTGCACATTCTGTTTTTCTCCAAGGACTATCGAATACCTTTGAATTGAAAGTAATATTAGCCGATACAGTTAATCTGCACTCTGTGAATTACTCATCGGTGGCACAGGGAGTTGTGAAATGTTTAAACACATTTGAAGTGAATTTTAATAATGTGACTGGATTTGTCACCGATAATGCCAGTTACATGATCAAGGCATACAATGACATTCTTCGAGGTTTACTGCCAAATTCAGTACATTTGACTTGTAGTGCCCACATAACAGCCCTTGCCAGCAATATCTGGGCAAATAATTTTCTGAAAGCAGACAAGCTGGTTGCAGCCATTAAAAAAAATTGTTTAAACATTGCCCAAGCAGAAAATTATGTTTTAAAGACCACCTGACAGAAGCAATCCAACAAGAAGACTGTACTTTACCCATGCAGTTGTCAGCTGAGCCATGCATAACACGATGGGGCACTTGCTATTCTGCTGCTGAACATCATTCCAAATACATCCCTTTTTACCCAGGCTTCGTGGAAAGGACCTCCAGAAATTGCTTAAAGATGTGCAAAGTTTAAAATCTCAGCTCTCCCTAATTGCGACGGATGCCAATGGACTGGTGGATCTGATTCAGTGGTTTGAAAGCTGTGAAGTGAGAGTCCATCAAACATATAATAAAGTTGCAGAATTAATAAATACATACCGGGCAATGGCAAAAGAGGTACACAGCACAGACACCGCAATAAACAAACTATGTGTAAAAACCTTCCATGACGTTTCTGAAAAACTGACTAATTACTACAACCCGGATCAATGCAAAAAGAAACCACGTTTTTTCAACCAGCTCATAACTTTCTGATATTCAAAGGATATTCGACCCACAACAAGTGTGTAGTTTGGATCTGGAAGCCCTCCCATTATAATCTATTCCAGGATTTGATGCTGACTGTAATGGATCAGAAATGGATAAATACTTACCATATGCAAAAAAACCCAGCAGAATGACTTTGAATGCATTTTGGATTAAAGCTGAAGAATTATTTCCCAATTTAACACGAAAGGCTAAAATATATTTGTCAGCTGTTACCAATTCTGTAGATGCTGAAAGAAGGGTTTTTTCTTATGGCCAAGTTTTTACAGAACAATGTCAATCTATGAAAGAGGGCAGGGTAACCAACTGACGATGCTTAAGTTTAATAGCAACATTTAATGCATGGGACATTTTCTTTCATGAAACTGTAAGTGACACTTAATGTGCTGCTTGCGAACAACCTTGCATTATTATTATTATTATTATTATTATTATTATTATTATTATTATTATGTTATATTTGTAATATATATGTTACAGCATTGATGTTATGATTTCAGTATTTTATAAAAATTGTTCCGGGAATCAGTGCTGTTTTTTTAATATTTTGTTGACAAATTATGTGTTCCTACTAGTAAACTGAAACATTTAAATTATTTATTTACACTTTCTAAGAAATAATATTGAATAAGACGTATTAGTAATAAAGGGATGCATGACTAAATGAATGTCCGTAGCTGGTGCTGTCGCCTAATCAACGCGCCAATGCGCGTTAATAGAATGACTAATTGAGATGATTAGAGGAACCTGGAGATTATTAATCAATAGGTGGTTTAATTAAGCAGACTACATGACCACCTTGCGGTGGGAGGAATGAAGTGCAGCCTGTGAAAGCAGGTCACGTAAAACGCAGGGCCCTAGCTATGATTGATACATTTGTGTGTGGTGTACATTTTAGGACATCCTCAGTTGTCACCCCTCCTCGAGTCAGTCCACTAAATCTTGTTTATTTTGAACTGAAACTGAACTGCAACGTTTGAAAAAGTAAATAGTTGTTAGTGCACTGTATTTGAATTTAAATCCAGAACTGGGACTGAGTTTTGTTAGCAGAAATAAAGCTCATGTTCTGGAGAAATGCGTTTGGCCTGAACTAGCAGTATACACTTGAGGCAAATACAGTTAGCAAGTATTTCTTTGTGAGAGAGAGATGTGATTCGGCATCTGTCAAGAGTGGATGTGGACTGAAGTGATCAAACTTCGCCTGGCAAGTGTTGTGTTCAACTTCCAAACGTTTAGGACAGCCAACTGTGTTTTCGTTGTGAGGGAGAAAAGCATTAGGACTGGTAAGCTTATTAGAGGAGCTGCAGTAAATCGCCTTGATTCACCTTTGTCCTGCCAACCCAGTGACATCACTTCAGACGTTCCTGGATCCTCAACACTTGATGTGAAATCTGCAAAAGCATAACTATACTGAACTTTTATTGATTTCCCATTGTTTTGTGCATATAAAAAATGTTGATTTAGCAATGGAAGAGATTCAGTTTGTGTTTTAAGAAGTATTTGAAATTTGTGTTTGAAACAGTATTAGACTGGTGTATAGCCGAAAGTAATTGTTTTGTCTTATTGGAAATACAAAATAATTATTTGATTATTATTTTCTTTCTGGAAACTAAAGTGCTGAATTTAAGTAATACTGCTTAGAAAGGTTAATATTATTTGTCATTGACTATTGACATTTATTATTGAGCTGCCAGTAAGACATTCAAAATAATCTGAATTAACCTTACTTTTTCCTTTCTGTAACAACTGATAATTTTCTTTAATAAATACGGATAGCAATTTGAACTTAGCTATTGTGCAACTGTTATTATTGCTGTAGATTTTATTTGTATGTGTATCTTGGAATAGGGGCGTCTCACCTGTCCTGTAAGATTTGGGGAGGGAGGGATTGTTTAGCTGGTACTATTACCTGTTGTGTGTATCACTACTGTTAATTCAGGTAGCCACCGCACATTCAAACTCTGAACCCTACCTTGCCAAATTAAGTGAAAGCTTTACTGAAACAGTAGAAAGGTTAACGCGGGATAGGCACATACCTATAATCTGGGGTATAGGGACAAATTGTGTTGGGGTTGGGGACCAAGATCCTTTTGCTCCTCATCCGTCCAAGATAACTAGCATAGAACCCCTACAACGGCAGGATATTTCAACCCCCCTGTCACCATGCGTTTTTACCTTTCTTCAGCATTTAATATGCATACTGTAGGCATTTTAAAAAAATACTTTAAAAGTTACGATGTGCAATTTCATTATTTGAATTTGTTTGGATTTAAATTGTAAGGCAAATTTTCTCAGCATACAGCATCAGACATAAATATTTTTTTTTGTTTGTTTGTTTTTTGTGTAACAGAAAACAATTCATTTTCTGAAGAAAAGCAATAGAAAGTAGACATCTGTGTCTTTGTGAAGAAAAAGCAAGCTTCTCCCATGTACCCCATAGTACATGTGTAATATAGATTGTTTTCTGTTACATTTTGATGTGTAAAACCTGTGTGTGTGTTGTTTTTTTTAAATTTTTTTTAAGAATTCATAATATAAAAAGCCAATATGAAGACATGATTTTGTTGTTATAGAAACTTAAGTTTTGCCATTCTGGGTTTACCTAGTCCCTATACAAACACACACTTAAAAAATTAAATAAAAAAGCACCAAAGTTTTTTGCTGTTGTTTGATTGGATGATTCAGACGACTCTGTCCAACCCCTCTCCCCCCCCCCCCCAAAAAAAAAAAACCTCGAGGAGGGGTGACAACTGACTCAAGGAGGGGTAAGGAGTGACTAGAGGAGGGGTAATGACTGAGGATGTCCTAAAATGGACACTGTATGAGTGGCAGTTGTTGGGTCTAGTTCAACTGTCATTTCATTTAAATTATTCCTCTGCATTTTTTGAAGATGAATTGCAGTGAATCTGAAGTTTGTTAAGCCTTATTTATTTTAATTATAATATTTTCTGTCTTCTCTTCAATTTAAATATAGACAGGTTTACCTTGGCTGTCTCTGCCTTATCTGTCTCTTTCTTTCTCAGACTGTTCCCTTTTTTCTCTTTCTTGCCTTTTCTTTAAATCCTTTTAATGCTGATGTATCCTGCCTGTCTTCTCTAGCTATTTAGACATCTTTATACATTTTAGATCACAAATCAAACATTTTTGTGTGTAAACATTTAAAAAGTATAGGAGCTCATCTCTCTGCTTGCTTCACAGAACCCTAACCTTCCTCCCCATCTCCTCTCTCTCTCTACTCTCTCTCCTCCTCTCTCACAGATCAGATCCTTGAACACTCTACAGTATAGAAACCCCAATCTCTCTCTGCTATCTCTCCTCTCTCAGATCAGATCCTACACTACTCTCTGTACAGTATATTGACCCTGCTCTCCTCTCTCTCTCTCTCTCTCTCTCAGAACATTGTGAAGAACACCACTCCTGGTTCTGAAGAGGAAGACCAGTCGACGAGAGCTTTAAGAGCGCTGGACAAGGTAGAGCAGCTGCCATTCATTTGTTTATTCATGATCGTGTAAGCATATGTCTGTCTGCCTGTCTCTAATGCTCTAATCCCTGGTCTCTCTCTCAGTTGATCCAAGAGAGCAACAACAATATCAAGGAAAAAGAAGAGTATTGAGGAGCTGGTCTCTCTCAGTGGAAGAGTGGAGTTTGAGTGTCAGGTGAGCGCACTGGCCTTTCACTGCCTGTCTGTCTGTGTAAGTGTCTCTGTGTGTGTGTGTGTGTGTGTGTGTCTGTCTGTGTCTGTGCTTGTGAGTGTCTGTCTGTGTGTGTGTCTGTGTGTACAGCGGGAGTGAATGTGAGCTCCTGAGACTATATGCGTTTTGGTTCATATCACACTGTGGTTAATATCAACCCCCGCCCCCACCCCTCCTAGATCTTCCCGCTGGTCTCTCAGTCTTGTCGTCTTGTGAAGGAGGGAGAGCTGTCTCATCTGCTGGAGCTGCTGGGGAAGATCAGTGAACGAGAAGTCTACCTGCATCTCTTCAATAACTACCTGCTGCTGTCTCACCCCAAAGAGTATGTGCTTATCTATGTGTATACTGACTGCTTGTCTCTGTGTATTCTGACTGATCATCCAAGTATATTGATATCTGCAGGGGCAGTCGGTTCAGTGTCTGATCACACCTCTGTGTCCTGTGTGTGTGTTGAGAACTGTCAGATCAAGCTATGCTCTCTTCAGAAGAATCTCTTCAGACTGCACCTGCTAGAGAACAGTGAGGGGGCCACTGCTTCATTCATGCTGCACAGCCAAACACAGTGAGTGCTGTTACTGTAGACCACAGAGGGGATTCAGTAAACTAACTTCATGACATCAGTAGAACCATACTAACTTTCTACCATATCCCCATGGGATGCAGCATTGTTAACGCATAGCAATCACTAGCAAAGCATGATCGGACAGTGTATGTCTGGTCATCTTTCCATATTTAAAAATGTATATGGTGAGTTATTTCATTAATTTGGTATGTTGATTCCCATCAATGACATGCATCTACCATGAAATATAGATTTATTTAGAATCTGCTCAAAAAGCAACTCTTGAGTGTTTTCCCTCACTTTAAGTGTTGGACATGCTTATGTGCTTCTGTATCTGAAAACTGCTGTGAAGTCAAGCTGTGGTGCTTCATGTTGCTACCATTGACTGCTGTTTTGGAAAATGAGCAGATTCAGGATTATATCACTATATCTGTAACACTCCCCACTAACCTCTCTCTTCTTCACTTCTTTCAGGAGTGAAAAACTTCAATGGCTTTCTGCACTCTCACCCACTCCTGAGATTGACTTTTTAGCTTGTCAAGGTCAGTGATCTATCTTTCTATCTATCTACAGGGATAGACTCCCACTGCATAGCAGTTTGACCCATTCCTGGTTTCAGTATGAGTTTAAGAGACACCTGAACTTATCAAGCTCATTGTAAAACATGGAATGGGTAAAACTGCTATGCAATAGGAGTCATTTCAATCCCTTATCTATCTATCTATCTATCTATATATCTATCTATCTATCTGATTACAGTCTTTGAATCATTTATAACAATATCCATCTATGAAAATTAAAATGACAAAATAAAAAAGTTGTCTAGAACAACAGCCAAAGCCCATTGGAAAGGCTCTTATTTAGTAGAGCTACACAAACCGATTATTTGATTATTCGGATCAAGCTCTCCACAGGCCAAGGTCATCACTATTCTCCACAGAGTAAAAAAAAAGTAGCAATCTTCACAAACCCAAGCAGTTGCTTTTTCACTCGTTTCACTTGAAATGGTAAATTAGCTTAACAGCATGACCCTCATTTGATTGTCAGCACCCAATTTCTGTGGAGAGCTCCATTTGAATAATCAAATAATGAAATAATGAGTTCGAGCAACTTTGATGTTTAGCATGTGTTGTCTTGCTGTCTTGTTTGCTCCAGACCTGCCGCAGGTGCTGTGCCTACGTTCCTATGTGCAACACCAACCGGATGAGCTGAACCTGGAGAAGGCAGACGTGATTGTGGTGCACCAGCAAACCAGTGACTGTAAGAGAGGACTCCAGAGATCTGTGTATGACGAATAGAGAGGTGAGGCAGTGAGGTCTGGTATTGGGCCAGTACTAATGATGGACTTTATGTCAAGTGACCGTGGGTAGAAAATAATCATTTGATGCTTGTCTATAGTATTGTGCTTGGTTGTAGGGCAGTATAGGTATAGTAACCCACAAATATTTCAAGTGCTCATAAACATTGTGGATTTTAATTGGATATCTGTTCTAACACACACGTTTTCTCAAAAACCATCTGTAATTGAAGGTTTTCAAATGCTGCTTTTATTGGTAACACTTTCAAATAACGGCCGCAAATTCATAAGGAATTCCCGCTGACTACCACAGGAATAACACCTGCATATCTTACACACATCCTCTGAGTTCTGAAGTAATTAATTTTGAATGCAGCCCTGTTAATTCATGTGATTTAATTACCTGTATTCATTCCATGTTTCTGTGTAACAAATGATGCTGATCACATGTACTGTATAAAGCATGCATTCATAGCCTTTTGCTTGCCCACCAGGAGATTGTTTTCATTCATTCGAATTTGCGGCCCTTATTTGAAAGTGTTCCACTTTCATTGTTCCTCTCCCCCTGTTTCTCAGGCTGGGTTGAAGGCACCAGGCTGGCTGACTGCAAGCGAGGCTGGTTCCCCCATTCTCACGTGGAGCTGATATCCAGCCAGCGCACTCGATTGAGGAACCTCAAGGAAAGACAGAGGATAGCATGCGCCACCTGCAAGCAACCCAAAGACACAGCCTGAAAAACACTGCCCAACCCCAGAGCACATCTCGAACACAAGCCGAATCATACAGAGAGTCCCCAGCACTGGAATAATCACACGGTTCCTGAAAGGATAAAAGTGTTTGTATTAAAGAGAGTAATTCCATGAATGAGGAGGATGGGAATAAAAACACAGCACTCTGTATAGGTTTGTGGAGTATTCTGTTTATGTACAGTGTCTGTTTAGGCAACGTGGTGTCATTTGAAACAGAACGGTCGCCTGGTCATTCTGTAGCATTAAATACAAAGCGTTATTCAGTGCCAAAACCACCAAAGCTCGGGAGTTCCGGATCCGGTGTCATATGGAGTAGACTTAAAGAAAACACCTCTCTCCACATTATTACTATTTTTTCACATCTATACAGTTAATTGCTCAAAATACACTAACATATTGTATTGAAACTCACCAACAACATTGCAAAATGTCTAAATCGAAGGGTAGGCGTCCACAACCTATGGATGACTTAGATCACGATCTGATCGGGGAGGAGTGCGTAGGCCCAGCCGCCACAAACACTTCACTGGCTGTGCAAATTACTGAGATCCTGTGTTCGGAAATGTCGTCTTTCAAATCAGAGTTCCGCAAATTCAGGGATGAAATGCATACAGAATCCCAATCATTCCGCACCCAAGTACAGACATCCTTGGAAGCACTTAAAGAAGCGTTGATGCCCCGCATGCAAGACCTCAAACGCTCGCTGACGGACATCGATTGCAGGGTGACCTCTCTGGAAACCTTGTGTTCTACCCGAGCGGAAAAAAACAAGGCTCTTCAAGAAAAAGCTGATGACTTAGAAAATCACGTCAGGAGACAAAACTTGCGCATTATAGGCATTCCGGAAGGACAGGAAGGTAACAATCCAACATCTTTCATGTCCTCGTTTTTTTCAAAAGTCCTGGGTGTTGATACTTTCCAGAGGGAACCCGAAGTGTACCGAGCTCACAGATCTCTCGCCCTGAAACCAAGGACCGCGGAGAGGCCGAGACCAATGATCGTTTCCAGGATAAAGAAAAGATTCTCCGCTAGGCAAGAGAAAAGGGCCCGCTAATGTATAATGGCAATATAATCCACATATTTCCTGATCTCAGTGCAGACTTGGCAAGAAGGAGAGCATCCTTCAATGGAATTAAGTCTCAGTTGCGAAGTGCTGGTATTTAATGCAGCCTACACCCAGCTCATTTGAAGATCACCATTAACGGCGCAGCACATTTCTTTACAACCCCGGAAGATGCATCTCTCTACTTTAAGAAGCACATTCTGCCTGCCATGTTTCTGCAGACACCTCAGACATTGCCTAAACTGATAAGTATCGTTCTATATCTATTGTCAGTTTGACTAGCAAAGAAAAAAATAAAAGAAAAAGCAGTGGCTTGGGACAATTGAATAGATTTGGCTTACGTGATCACTTCTTTATCCCTAGACCGTAAAGTGAAATGGCTTACCCTGCATTTCAAGACTTTTGGTTACAATGTACATTTCGGTATCAGTTACGAATATTTTTTTCCATACTATTTCAAGTCATAAGCAATGACACAGTTATTGAATGTTTGTTATTATTTTAATAACTGTTTTCTCTGTCCTTGCCTGTTCACACTTGTAAGTGGTTGCGTACTTGGGGGCAGGGATGACTGAGCTAAAGGCTATGTGTGGGAAATTTTTTTTTTTTTTTATGATTTGTTTAATTATATCCCTCCCAACAAATCTCCCGCAGAAGAACAGCATTCAGTTAAATACATGAGGACGAATGCTTTAGTTTGGCAGGGGTTTCTGTGAATTTGCAACAAGGTCGTACGTTAATTTTGTTGCATACAAGTTTGTAATTAACGCTGTTCTATTTACAGCGTGTGTACCTCCTCCCACCTTTTTTTTTTCTTATATATATATATATATATATATATATATATATATATATATATATATATAAATATATATATATATATATAATATAACTGAGAAATCTGGGCGCGGACCTGTGTCCTGTATGATTACGTGCTTAATTGTAGTTACTACTGTCATCTTGGGAAGATATTTCTATGGAAACATGTAGGCACTTATATATAAGGTTGTGTTTTTTTTGTTTTTTTTTTTACAAAGCTGTATAAATTTAATATGTACAGGTATACTCATATAGATTTATAGAACAGGAGTCATGTCTGGTTGCAGTTTATATGTTGTGGTTGCTCTGGAGGCAAGGTTAATTCTTGGAAGATACTGTTAATCAGGATTCTTAGTTATTACAGTGACTCTCAAAAGTATTCACCGTCCTTGGACTTTGCCACATTTTATTGTGTTACAACATGGAATCAAAATGGATTTAATTAGGAGTTTTTGCCACTGATCAACACAAAAAAAGTCCATAATGTCAAAGTGAAAAATACAATCTACAAATTGTTCTAAATTAATTACAAATATAAAACATAAAATAATTGATTGCATAAGTATTCACCCCCTTTGCTATGACACACCTAAATAAGCTCTGGTGCAACCAGTTGTCTTTAGAAGTCACATAATTAGTTGAATTGAGTCCACCTGTGTGCAATTAAGGTGTTTCACATGATTTCAGGTTAAATACACCTGTCTCTCGGAGGTCCCACAGTTGGTTAGTACATTTCCTAACAAAAACTACATCATGAAGACGAAGGAACATTCAAAGCAAATCCAGAATAAGGTTCTTCAAAAGCACCAATCAGGGGTAGGATATAAGAACATTTCCAAGGCATTGAATATCCCCCGGAGCACAGTAAAGTCCATTATTAAGAAATGGAGAGAATATGGCACAACTGTGAATCTGTCTAGAACAGGCCTTCCTCAAAAAGAGTATCCGGGCGAAAAGGGAACTAGTTAGGGAGGCCACCAAGAGGCCTATCGCAACTCTAAAGGAGTTAGAGTCTTCCACGGCTGAGCTGGGAGACACTATGCATACGGCAACAATAGCCCAGGTGCTTCACAAAACTGGCCTTTATGGGAGAGTGGTAAAAAGAAAGCCATTGTTGAAAAAAACTCACATCAGATCTCGGCTAGAGTTTGCCAGAAGGCATGTGGGAGACTCTGAGACCAAGTGGAAGAAGATTCTATGCTCTGATCAGACCAAAATAGAGCTTTTTGGCCTCAACGCTAAGCGCTATGTTTGGCACAAGCCTAACACCGCACCTCATCCTGAGAACACCATCCCTACCGTGAAGCATGGTGGTGGCAGCATCATGCTATGGGGATGCTTCTCTGCGTCAGGGCCTGAAAAGCTTGTGAAGATAGAGGGCAAAATGGATGCAGCAAAGTACAGAGAAATCCTGGAGGAAAACCTGCTGAAGTCTGCAAGAGACCTGAGACTTGGGAGAAGATTCATCTTCCAGCAGGACAATGACCCCAAACATACAGCCAAAGCCACACTGGAGTGGCTTAAAAACAAAAAGGTCAAAGCCCGGACCTCAATCCAATTGAGAATATGTGGAAAGAGTTGAAAACTGCTGTTCACTAAAGGGGTCCCCATCTAACTTGACGGAGCTTGAGCAATTTTGCGAAGAAGAATGGGCAAAAATTGCAGTGTCCAGATCAGTGTTATTTCAGTTGTAACTTTTATTTAAGTTTCTATTTCAATTCTATTTTTTTCTTTCCCTCAATTTCAGTTTTCGTTTTGTGATAATTTCTATTTCAGTTTGAGTTTTCACTTTAAACCAATGGTGGGCCATGTACAGGTATTAAGTGAAGTGCTCCAAAATATTGTCCCTAGTTGTTAGTGCTGTTAGAAAGCAACAGTTTCTGATTCATCTTCAGAAACACTCTTTGTTCCAGAGATGTATCCATCCGATTCCTTCGTCCAGATGATAGCTGTCCACACACAGAGAAAATCCTCTCTACAAATGCTTGGGATGCAAGGGCTGCAAGAAGATCTTCAGCAACTGGTGCAAGCCTTGGATACACAATCTCCCTATTTTGCCAAAATTTCAAAGGAGTCTCAGTCTCACAGCATACTTTGCCTTGCTTCAGTTCGGAGATATATGTGGAAAGTTCAGTATGTGCACTTCCTGCATTGCCAGATGTTAGAGTGAGTTCAGCCCCAACCTTGGAAGCCAAAAACTTGGACCTCTTTAACACAGTTCCTTCAGCAGTAGCACAGTAGCGCATTGGGGGTTGACACTGGACTTTTGTTGTTGCGACACTGAAGGACTGCTGTAGTGTGCAGCATGCTGACAGACACAAGACCTGGCTGCTTTCATGAGGCTTTCCATCTCTGTGTGAAAAGTGCAAAGGCTCAGTTGGGTCCACCAGGCAAGATGCTGCAGGTGTGGCATCAAAATCTGCTGCTTGAAGGTTCAGTAAACAAGCAAAGCGTTCACGAAGTGACTTCAGCATAATCTGATCAAGTGGTTTTGAGATGACTGATGACTGTAAGTGTGCTTCTAGATTCAATAGGCAGGACACAACAGTCTGGAGCTGATCTATATGTACTGCAAATGGTTCAAACAACTTCACAAGTTGCTCCAGTTTGGACCAATCACTGGTCCAAGGACTAGGTTAAAAACAATCTTGGTCTCCAGAAGTCTCTTCATCATGTTCAGAGTACTATTCCAACGTGTCACACAGTCTTTAATTAGTGTTTTGCCACACTTAGAAATCATTTATTCAGTGGCCACTGAAGATTTACGTACAGTATTCACCAGGCTTCTAGCTCTGCTAATTACATGTCCAGTACTGGGATGTTTGAAGGCATTCTTCAGAGTGAGCTGCAGGGTATGTGTCGGACAAGGCATCCTTGCGTACTTAGACAGATCAGCATCTTGAAAAGTCTTCTTCAGCTGTTTCCACAACAGAATCCATACCTGTAAAAATACAGGTGAATTGAACAGTGCTAAATTGAAAATCTACTTGGGAAGTGTAACAGGGCAAGGTGCCCTGTACATTGTTTTGTTTATTTATTTTTAGATCGGGGTCTCTCCCGCCGCCCCTGTGCAGTGTATTTTGTATTTGTTTTGTATTATGATTTATTTATTGTAATTTGTGACGGCGTAGCCGATTGTTTTGTAACGTGGATGGGTAGTACCATCCACTGTAGTAATTAATAAACTCACGCAGATTGTTGCCGAGGGGTAATAGAATAATTAATTGCAAGCTAGTTAAACCCCTCGGCCACTATATAAAAAGGCTGCAGCTCTCCAGCTCCGGGTGGGGTGTTTTAGGAGTGGAGAGAACGAGAGGAACGAGATAGTGAAAACGAGACAGTAAAATAATTCCAGGATCAGTGAAGGCTACTGCCCAGCCTGACCTGGATCATTGATCATTCAGAGTGTATTTTTGTGTTCGTGATTTTGTTCTGTTTGACTATTTGTTTTGCTCTGTGAGCACAGTTTCTTTTTGTTTAAACTTTTATTTTTGCTGGAATAAAAACGGCACAGCCTTTACCTGCAGTATTTGCCTGGTGGTGTCAGTGTGTTTTCCCGTCCCTGCTTCTGCCGTGACGTCACCACTCAGCCAACCTGTCACAGGAAGTAATTACAAATTATTAAAAAAAATACTATACAGTACATGTTGTTTTTTGTCATAGTGATTTTAAAATATATATGTATGTATGTGTAATATATATATATATATATATATATATATATATATATATATATTGTAACCGGTTGGTATTAGTTACGTAATATGTGTAGGATAGCCAGAAGGTGTAGAACAGGGTGAACAGATGGACGCCACACAGGAAATGCAAAACTACAGTGACTTTTATTGTGCTGCTGCTCTTTCTGCGTTATCCACAACACAACATAGAGTGTCCCTGTAGTCTTGAGGGAGTAAATCATACACGTTATATAGTTCAGGATTGTCTCAGGACCGTCACTCACCATCCACTTAAACCTCCTGGCGTGGAACTGCAAGGTGAGTAGGTTCAGCTTTCTAGTGGGCACTCCCAAACCTTATAAACCACAGTTACTTTATTCCTGCTTTGCATAGGTTTCCTCCAGTCCCCTCTAGGGGCAGTGTACAGACAGGCCACCCCTCCTCCAGTGAGTACGTTGGTTCAGCTCTGCTGCTCCTGGTTTACAGAGGCCCTGTACTGCAAGGTGGACACGACTGCCCCTCCTGGTACTTGGTGGAAGTCCTTCATATGCTGCAGGACGTAAAGTTAAAAAGTATACCGTCCAGGGACCAATCTTTACAACTAATAAAACAGTACTTCAATAAAGCACACGGTGTTTTTCCTTCCACTGTTCACCGTGTGCGCCAATCTCTGCTCCTCTCAGCCTTTGTTCCCCGTAGCTCAGAGATTTAACAGTCACTGACTTATATGCATTGTAAATCCACTCCGTTGAGTTAAAAGTATTAAACACGCTGTTACTTCACGTCCCACAGGAACAGACGCGCACTTTCTGCATACACAAGCAGTGTGGTATTTTCCAGCAGCGTCCTCAGTGTTGTTAGTGCACCGAAGGAAACTTAACAGTCAGTCAGTCCCACAAAGAATGCCAGTTCCCTGTACCACATTAACACAGGCCGTCTGTCTGGTAACAGCGAATGAATAACAATGCAAAAACCTGGGTTTACATACCCTTCCTTCAAGCCTCTGTACTTCGTCCAACTTAAAAGACGTTACAATTGCTGGTTGTTTTTATAAATCCGAAGTGCCTCTTCAGGTTAATAAAAGGCGGCTTACAGCTTTCCTTCTTCATAAACTGAACTGTGCATCGTTGTTCAATTTAAATCTTCCACCGTACGCCGTCTCCAACTACTTCAACAATTTTAATATTGTAGACTTTCGCCATCTCTACAATCAACACGGAACTCTCCACCGTTCCTACGACCCCCCCTCTCATTAGCTTTTCCAGTCAATTTAAACCTGCGCTAATTACCCAGTATGCATTGACTGGTCACACTAATGATTATGGCTCTATAAATTATCAGCAATTTAACCTGTCCAAAAGGACTTTAAGACGACACTCAGATTGTTAAAAACAAATATATTGATTGTAAAAGGGAACAAAACAATTTTCACTGTGCAAAAAACATGTTTATCACAGACCATTATTATTTATTTTTTTCGAAAACTGATGTAATTGTATAATTTAAAAAAAAAATCTATCTGTACAAAACTAAACAATCACAATCAGTGAGGTTTAAATTACAATCAAAAACCAGGCTGTAGTTTTTGAATAGGTTGTGGAGATCGTTTTAAATGTCACACTTGGGGAGGTAGTGGAGTTAAAAACAAAAACGCATATATATATATATATATATATGTTAGCTTGCGAGGTTCGGGGGGCGTGAAGCTGGGGGGGGGGCTGCTAATCTCTAATCTTTCAATTTTCTAATCTCCAGTTAATTAGTTCTATTTACTATTTAAGACCTGATCACCTGCACCTTTTGTTGGCCACATATTTTTTTAGATTTCAACAACAAACAAAAAAAATAGGTTATTATTAACAGTTTTTACCTAACTTAAACATATCTAAAATTAAAATATATAAAAAATGATTTAAAACGTGTAGAAATGCTTTTTTATGCACCAAATCCTGCTACCCTTTCCTTCTCGGCGGCCATCTTGGATTTAAGTGTTGCACTCTACTGACTTTAGCTTTCTGAATTAAAAAAAAATAAATAAAAAAAATTAAAAAACAAAAAAAAATTAAAGAAAAAGTTTACGCTAAGCTTGGTCGTGTTTTTCAATTGAAAGTTAGTTTTTCTTTTAATGCAACAACCTGCCCCTAAAAACGCACCTCACCCAAGTGTCAGGACTGCCCAGAAGGCGTGGCACCTACAGACACGTGTCTGTGCAGTAAATCTGTACTGAAAAAAATGGGTTAGGTGTCATTTTTAAATGCAAGGGTTTTGTTTATAATGTATCGCAACATAACATATTATAGCTTGTTTAAAAGCGTTTTTATTTGTCTGTTAAGAAATTATAACTATTCCAGTTTTGCAATATGTGTTATAGTGTTTGTTTAAGGTTCAAAAGTCATCATAACAATGTTTTACATGTTAAGAATTTGTAAAGAGTGCATTTGCCACTGAAAAGGCAGGTAATGTGATTATTTGTATATAAATAAAGTGTTTAGCATTTTTAACTTATTAATATATTAATCTAATTTAAATTTGTGTAAATTGTTACACAATTGCAACTTTGTAATTTCTATAAAGTTTATATATTTAAAGCATAATATATAATTTGGTATCATATTTGTTGCCGTTGTGTAGTTTTAACAACAATGGTTAAAATAAATAAAATAATTATTTAATTAATATTCAAATGACCACTTTGTGACGTTTTGTTACATGTTTAAACTACCGAGCCTAAAAATATTCAACCTACACAGGAGATATGAGCTCAAACGGCAGTCTAATGACAGACACACACACAAGCATATGTCAGATCTATGTTATATCCCCATTATCTATAGTTTTTAACTGTTTGCCTATCAACTAGTGTACTAGCGTATTTTAAATGACCTAGTTCATGTTCAGCATTGCTGGACCCGCGGCACTGTTTCACCCCCCCGTACAACGATAGGCAGTTTGTCTAAGCTTAATTTCACGCATTTTATTTCTATTTTAAATTAATTCCCTTACGTTCTAGACCATTTTTGTTTAAAATTTAAGTTCTTGATTTTTTAAATTAAGGATGAAGTAGTGATTAAAATATCACAAAACGCATATTTCAGGGGTCGATCATTTTGTCTAGCAACGGCAAATACATATATTTCGTGTATAACTCCATTGCTCAAAATCTGTACATATAAATTATCATTTACATTTTTATAATTTAATAACTTTAATAAATGTAATAACTCTATTCCTAATTCCGTACAATAAAGTATTGCTCTGCTGCGCCAGTATAGTACTCGCTGATGGAATGTTGGGAGCTCCGCTCCACTTCAAAACAAAGACTATACTGAGCTGTTCAAAAAATTACAAGCTGGTGAGGAAGTGCGTACAATGTTAACGCCTTAATATCTAAAATGTCGACCATGATTGGCTCTTGATTTAAATTACGTTTTATTATAGACACCTTCAACAACCAATAGTTTAAGTGTCAGCTCGGCCCTGATTGGTTTAGGTGTTGAGATCATCGCGTAAAGGAAAAAAAACGGAAAAAAACGCTTCTGTATGACGTACATTTTAGGGCCTACACTGACAAAAAGTTTAGACTGTCTACTTTTAATTTATTACACAAACATGAATCAAAATCGACCAGGACTCATCAACCGTGAGTTTAAAAAAGTGTAGAAAAATAAAACTCGGTGCCGCGGACCCGTTCGAAATGCATATTTTGCACTATCAAGACAACAGGTGGTGCCGTGGTGCGTTGTTTTGAGATCACTACAAGAAAGCACTACGAGCAAAAATAAATTACATTGCACATGTTATGTCTTCTTCAGTTACTATACTATACTGAAAATGTGTGTTTTAGATTTAATTTAATGTTTTTATTCATTTTCTACCAGTTTGAATATGCTTGAGACCGTATTATTTTCAGAAATGGCAGTTTTTAAAGGGAAATAAAACAAAAACCGTCAAAGTATGAGTATGATGAATGTTATTTATGTTTACCGGAGTATTTATACTTCTACAAAATACAGAAAGATGGTGCTTAACTGATTTGTATTTAATTGTACAACGAGTTGAAAACTGCCAAGTTCATGAGTATCAGAGAGCGCTCTGAGCAGTGTGGCCATATAGAGGCAGAATTGCCAGGTGCATCTTTGGACCAACCTAGCTAGTGTTTCGTTTTTAGCAAACGCTCAGACGCCGTCGTTTCGTGCTTCACCTCTAATATCTAAACTTCGTTGCCTCGCTCACGCAGGTCGTTTCTCTGCACATCGCTGCCAAGATATTATTATTATCAATCATTTTCTTACCTGCTCAGGTGATCTTTCTTTTCAGTCAGCTTCTCTCTTCGGCTCCAAGAGCTCCAACGTTACCCTTTCCTGTTCCATCCGGTCTCCACCTCGGCATCATAGCCGTCCAAAGCGCAGCTTCAATACTCAACTTGTCTGCAACTTTATCAGAAAGTCTGGTCCTCCGTTAAACTTCCAAGCTCCTTCAACATGACATCCTCATTCCCGTTGTCTGCGATTGCCTTACCTTAGCTCTATTTAATTCTACCACGAAGTTTTGTCGGCTTCCTTCTTTACTCCTCGCTTGTAATCAGACGCCCCTCCCCTCGCTCCCACTGAGCCAGCACAATTACCGTTTCATCAGAAGATCTTGCCCTGGACCTCCATCAGCTACGTTCAACCTTTTAAAGACGTATCCAGCCCATTCTAAACTCAATTTTTAACTAGTGGCGGCTCGTGACTCGACTGGTCACAACATTCTCCAACTACACTATTGTACTGTAACTTTTCCACCGGCGCCTCACAGACTATGGTTACCACGGCAACGCCCTTATTGAGTGACTGCGGGGAGTGGTAAGTTGTCATGGTGACCAGGCAGCTTCATCAGGCTCTGCGTGCTCTGCGCCTCAGCACTGCAATCTTCCGGCTTCCTGTGCTGCACTTTCACAACTGGCAGAGACGAATTCAACGCGCCGAACCATAACATCTAAATATTGCGTTAACTTATTTCTATTCATGACTATCTGTCCTAAACATGTCTAGAATATTTATTATTCAAATCTAAAGGAATAAGCAAATGTTGTTCTACATAGACAAGGATTTTAATCGTAATAACTTCTTAGATTCTACCCTGATTCACTCAGGTCAATGATGTAATTCCAATCATAACCTCTGGATGGCAGTATAATACCACAAGCTCTCTCTCTATACATTAAACCAGTCTGGTTTCGCTGCAAAGCTCGGACACTACAGCTTTTCTATCTATTCCCGCAGTTCTCACTCGGATGGATTCTCGGGAGTTCCCCTCCTGCCTCATCCTCCGTCTATCTATATCAAATGACATTCTTCAATTTCAACTCTTACCCCCCTCCCCCCGCCCCTTTGAGGCGGACTGCTCCTGACAAAATCTATAGATATTTCAACAGCCTCAGAGCAGCGGATTCTTCATCCTCTTAGGTTCTACAGCGGCCTCAGCTCTATGTATTCTCCATCTCTGGCTTCATCTAAATCAGTTTAACTCACAGTCCAATATCCACCGCATTCAGCAGATGTCTGTGCTCTACAGCAGATCATCACACTACCGATGGCAATCCACCATTCACTATTACAGATCCCTGCTTCAGCAGATATCGGCGTTCTGCAGCAGACCACCACGCTCTACCAATGGCAGTCCACCATTCACAATAACAGATCACTGCTTCAGCAGATCTCTCTCTACAGCAGACCACCGCTCATTATTGACAGGACTTCTTTGTTTACTTCCTCAGATCTCTGCACCATCCAGCAGATCCCATCCTCTACTGTTAATTGCTCCTCCCTGCAGCAGATCTCTGCTCCCTCTTCAGATCTACTCACTGTTCTAGCATGCAAGTTGCTTTAGTTCAGTCTAAATCTGGACCTGCACTACTCCAGATCTTCCAACGCTTCCGCTTTCCTCCAATACGCAGATCGTGGAAGCATTCCGCAGTCAAGGCTAATGCTAATCCCCATCTAATCAAAAATACGAGGTGCTTGTCTTTCTCAGCAATCTATATGTCCACACATCCTCTCAAATATTACAGCATTAATACATGGTGAGAGACGCGGTGAGACTGGAAATCTGTCTTGTTTATGAGTTAAGGAGTTCCACTCTAGGAGAATAACTGGAGTTGTGAAACCCAGTCTCTCAATGTGAGTTCACCTTTTCCATTTCAAGCAGACATGATAGTAGCAGACCACAGATCGATCCCGTATTCACTGACACATAGGATAGTCAACATCTCATCTCTGCCCTCCATTCCAGTAAATGGAGCACAAAGCGTGCTGAGCTTCCTCAGCAGTCGATTTACACACGTTCGTCAGTTCCAGCTGCTACCTCAACTGTCAGTTCCAGCTCCCCTTCGGCCTCCACTTTTAGTGTTCAAGTTCAGTCGACTGGTCCCGTCTGCTGCGTGCCCCCCCCCCCCCGATTCACCAGCTGTCATTTGACTGAATCATCCTCACAGTAACCTCCTTCAATCTGCTCAGCATTTCGTATCTGCAGCTCTCTCCCTCCTTCGCCAGCTTCATATTGTACAGCTTGGTCAGTGTTTTAAACATTCTGTGCCAGAATCTGATTCATCCTATTCCTTCAAATCAAACCAGATCATGGCTTTTATCGTCCAGCTAGGGGTTTTTTCTTCCCACCATTCTCTCCATACCAGTAGTTTGTCTGACTCTTTCCGGAATCTTCAAAGTCCCCCCCCCCCCCCCCCCTGCTGCACCTTCCAGCCTGCCTATATCAACAGACATTCTCCATTCACTTATCTCTACTCTTTGGAAAGTTTGCTTGTCCCCTTACGAAGATCTCCTCATGGAGACCATCTGCCTAACAGCTGATTCTTAAGAGCCTTCCCTTCTGCCTCACCTTCCCGCTGTCCGCATCAATGACCATTCTCAGTTTGCATTCTACTCTTCTGAAACGCCGCTTCTCCCCATACAAGAATCTACCTATGGAGATCATCTGCATCTGAGCCCTCTTCGGTCTCCTTAGGAGCTCAGAATTCACAGTTCTAATTTACGCCATCATTCAGTTGTGTACCTCCAGACGGATCCATTTCAGCGCCGTCAGTTAATTCAGCTGTCAAGCAGATTCCCCTATCTGCCCCTTATTTTCAACGTCAAGGTATCTCATCTGCTTCTCGGCCGCCTTCGGCTTCCTCAGAAGCTCAGACTTCACAGTTCCCTCAGCTTCAAGCTTCCCTGCAGCGACGAAGATCTCCTAATCAGCCAACCTCTCCACCTTCCTTTCTAGAGCAGGCCTCCTTCCTCAGCTGTATTCTCCCCATTCATTTCGTATAGGTGCAGCTACCTCCGCTGCAAGAGCCAACATCAACCACAGTCTGATCAAGACCATGGGCCGCTGGTCCTCTTCCGCAGTAGATTATTACGTTCAGAACTCGCAGTTTCTTCTGCTTCTGATTTACTTCACCATTCGGTCGTACCTCCAAGAGGGATCAATTTCAACGTGGTTAGTCCATTCAGCTGTCAAGTAGAGTCCCCTATCTGCCCCTTTTCATCATCAAGGTATCTCCCCAGCAAGAACCCCCCCCCCCCAGGACCCTCGGTTCATTGATTCCTCTCACTCCTATCATCACTCATCGCCCCTCCTTCCACCCTCCAGAGCAAGCCTCCCTCCTCTACTTCACCCCCTCATTGATTTCTCTCGCTCCTAGGATCACTTGTCACTGGATTCCAACCTACCTTGCCTCCAGAGCGGGCCTCCCCCCCCCCAATCATTCCGTAGGCACAGCCCCCTCTGCTGCGAGGGCCAACATCACTCACAGCCTTCTTCGGCTCAGAATACACAGTTTCTTCAGCTTCAAGCTTCCCTGCAGCGACGAAAATCTCCTAATCAGCCCAGCTCTCCTCCCTCCTTTCTAGAACAGGCCTCCCTCCTCAGCTGTATTCTCCCCATTCATTTCGTATAGGTGCAGCTACCTCCGCTGCAAGAGCCAGCATCAATCACAGTCTGATCAAGACCATGGGCCGCTGGTCCTCTTCCGCAGTAGACTATTACGTCCATTCATCTCCCTTCGATATAGCAGCAGCCCATTTTAAAATTGCTAGCATGCCCGGAGTGGGGGCTACCTGTTCGCCGGGGCCACCTGAGGTTTTCCCCTAAATTCGCTTCGAGGGGTTTTTTCCTCTCCACTGAGCGGCAGGTATACACATAGTCAGGTATACACAGTCACATCCCATTAACAAATTTACTAATTCCCCTTTGTTCGTCCTTCTGGTCTTTTGTTTGTTTGTTTATGTTATGCGTTGGCATGTTCTGTCTTGTTTGTCTCACGGTGTGGGAATTTTCGTAGGTGCCGGGGGTCCATCCTTTGGGGGGCAAGTGAGGCTCACTTCCCCGACCTCAGGGCTAGGCAGCCGCCTCCCTTACCTTCAGGGGTTCTCACCGCGTGAGTCAGAGCGGACCCCCGGCCAAACTCTGTCCTGTCGCAGCTCCTGCGCTCATCTCACTCAAGGCTCTCTTCTATTCTGCCTCTCTTCAGGACGTGGTCACTCGTGCCGAGTCCTATACTAACCTCAATGCTCTGTCCTTATTTTCAGGTCCCAGGCAGCGTGATGTCTCGGCCAATCAGGGGTTTTACGAGCGCCCCTTACATAAGCCTCAAATGCTGGGTACCTCTCTCATTTCCTCCCGAGGGGTGGCTTTTCAAGTCTAACCCTCATATGTGTTTTCAGGTTGCCGGGTCCTCCGCCCCTGGGATGTCGACAGCGTCGGCCCCAGTCGACGACCTCTTTTCTATCCCGTTTCCGGTTGCCGGGTCCTCCGCCCCTGGGATGTCGACAGCGTCGGCCCCAGTCGGTGACCTCTTTTCTATCCTTTCCGGTTGCCGGGTCCTCCGCCCCTGGGATGTCGACAGCGTCGGCCCCAGTCGGTGACCACATTCTGTCCTACTAACTGCTCCTTGCTGCTTCTTCTGCCTTATCTTTCCCCCCCAGCTCACGCCCAGTGAAATATATATATATATATATATATATATATATATATATATATATATATATATATATATATATATATATATATAAAACAGGATTTGTAGCTAGCTAATAGGATTAGTATGAACCACAGCAAAAATCACAGTAATGTATATCTTTAATCTGTCAAAGTTATTATATGGGCACATCGATGTAAAACAAATTTCAGTTAAAAACATACTTGATTACAAATATTACTTACCGGTATAAGAGCCTTGATCCGTGCTGCTTGAATCGCTGTCATCAGGCTCGTCTTCAGAGTTTTCAGCATATTCCACTGCTTTTTCAGTAGCCTCACAAACCTTGCCACTTTGCGCCAGTATCTTAATGGCCATCACAATGTTGGCTCCATTATCTGTGACGATCAGTAGTACCTTTTCCTCTGTAATGTCCCAGGTAGCGAGTGTGTGTTCAATACATTTAGCAATCACCTCTGGATGGGAAATTCGATGCAGGTTGATAAAAACATGTTGAGCTTCTTTTGCAGATGGATGTAGAAGCAGGCAGAAATTCCCATGTAGGAGGCTGTCAGACCTTTCTTGCTCCATCCATCAATACATAGGGTTACTTTGCAAGTTGTTTGCAGCATCTGTTTTACAAGTGTCGTTGCACTGTCCATTCTTTGTGCAAGCTGACTGGTAACTCTGCCAGAACCTGGGACCTTGAACTTCGGGTCGAGTACCCCACAGAACTTTTTAAAGGCTTGTTGTTCACATAATCTAGTTGGCAGGCCAGTCTCCACGAATAAACTGACCAACGCATCTTCCCGTTTTGAGTATTCAACTGACCCAATTTCCCACACCTCTGCTCTTTTAAAGCACGATGCAAGTGTCTGTTGTGATCCAGATGAAACGGAGGTACTCTGAACAGATTTTCTTTTTCCGATTTGAGCCTGCTTTCTGTTTGTGTCCCTTTTTGCCACTTCCTCGAACACCTCTTTGTAACAGCTGTTAAGGTGTGTTTTTAGGTTGGTGGAATTCTTTCCTTTAAGCTCCACTCCACATATAGTATGGTATTGTCCCATTCACGGAGCATTAAAACCAGACATTTGCTCGTATCTTCGATACTACTATATTTAAAGTAGTCCCAAACAGAGCTTTCGCGCTTTCGTCCAGCATGTATTGTTTGTGTATGAACACTCATATTAAAATGAAATGCTGAGAACGTATTATTATTATTATTATTATTATTATTATTATTATTATTATTATTATTATTATTATTATTATCATTTCTGTAGCTACCTCGTGTAACTGAATTCCTTACTCAAAACGCAACCGTTTACTTGCTAAGGAAATGCGTCTAACACAACAGCCAATCGCATTTAATTGTGTTCACTGATGCAAAAAAAATAACCAAATGAGAAACGGGCTTTACTTTTAAAATGAAAATAGAGAACATTATATTACAGCTAGCTTGCAACTGAAACGGGAAAAAAATCAGAATTATTATTTATTTCTATTGCGTTTTAGTTTCAAACTTTTCTATTTAATTTTTATTTTCGTTTTTGATCTCATTTTCGTTTCGGTTTTTATTACCGTTAACAGAATAATTTATTTTCCGTTTTTGTCCGTTTCAGTTTTAGTTTTAGTTTTCGTTAACGTTAATAACTTTGGTCCAGATGTGCAAAGCTGGTAGAGACTTATACAAATAGACTCATGGCTGTAATTGCTGCCAAAGGTGCCTCTACCAAATATTGACTCAAGGGGGTGAAAACTTATGCAATCAATTATTTTCTGTTTTGTATTTGTAATTAATTTAGAACGATTTGTAGATTTTATTTTTCACTTTGATATTATGGACTTTTTTGTGTTGATCAGTGGCAAAAACTCCATTTGATTCCATGTTGTAACACAATAAAATTTGGACAAGTCCAGGGGGGGTGAATACTTTTGAGAGCCACTGTATATAACTCTCCACAGTAGATATGCTGTCTGCTAATACTGGAAAGAGTGCAGTTGGCTGCTCGCTGAATTTTATTAGTTGGAATGTAAAGGGTCTCAACCATCCTGTAAAATGTAACAAGGTGTTAACTCACCTCCAACATCTTAAAGTTGGTATTGCATTCTTGCAAGAGACCATCTTCGAACAATAGATCATTTTAGATTGCGCAAGGGATGGGTGGGACAGATGTTTCATTCTAATTTTTATACTAGAGCCAGAGGGGCAGGGATTCTGATACATAAAACAGTTCATTTTGTGGCTTCCCAAATAACTGCAGATCCCAACTGTAGATATATAATAGTTGTTGGCAAACTTTATGAGACTCTGATAATCTTGGCTAATGTGTTTGCCCCCAATTGGGATGACAGTAACTTTGTGGCTAGCTTTTTTTTTCCTCCCTTCCTTGATCTGGGCACTCATAAGGTGATACTAGCTGGTGATTTTAACTGTGTGCTGCATCCCTCTTTAGACCGCACTTCTTCGGTACCGGCTGCTCCATCTAAATCAGCTTTAGTTATCCGTGATTTTTTAGACACTCACAGGATCTCAGGTCCTTGGAGGTTTTTCTATCCTAATTCGAGACAGTATTTGTTCTTCTCCCCTGTGCACCATAGTTATTCCCGGATTGATTATTTATTGATAATAAATTAGTCCCATCTGTTCAATCTTGTAATTATGAAACTAGTTGTCTCTGACCACGCCCCACTTGTTATGGAGCTTAAAGTTTCCAATCAACCCTCTCCTCACCACTCTTAGCGCTTTAGCTCACTCCTGCTTTCAGATAAAAATGTTGTTATATTTATTTCTTCCCAAATAGATCTCTTTTTGGAGACTAACACCACGCCAGGGATCTCTTCTGCAACTTTATGGGAAGCTCTAAAAGCTTATTTAAGGGGCAAAAAATCTCGTACTCAGTACAATCAAGGAAACACTACTCAAGCAGATTGTCTGAACTCACAGATCTTATTTTAAAAATAGATAAGGAGTATGCAAATGCCCCAACCTCTGACCGTTACAAAAAACGGCTGGCCCTTCAAACAGAATTTGATTTCCACAAAAAAAACTGAGCAGCTATTACTTAAATCACGCTATAATTTCTATGAATATGGGGATAAACCTAGTAGGATTCTAGCACATCAACTCCATAAGAGGGAAGTGTCTAATCTTATTACAGAAATTAACACTCACTCTGGTTCATCAACTATCAATCAACAGGAGATCAATGAATAATTTAAAACATTTTATGCAATACTGCTGACAAACACATTTTTTGACAAACTTATCATTCCCACACTTAACCCCCAAACTAAATGGAATTGGACGAACCCTTAACACTATTAGAAGTAAATGAAGCAATAAAATCTATGCAGAGCGGAAAATCTCCAGGCCCTGATGGTTTCCCCACAGAGTTCTACAAAAAGTTTGCCCCACAGTTGTCTCCTTTGATACTGTCTATGTTTTCTGAATCCTTTAGCAATCAATCCCTAAGACCATCCATCAGGCGTCTATATCTTTGCTCCTAAAAAAGGACAAAGATCCTCTAGACAGCGGATCATATAGTCCCATTTCCCTTCTCAACGTCGATGTGAAGGTGCTTGCAAAGACCCTTGCCCATCACTTAGAAAATGTCCTGCCTTCTATTATTTCACTAAATTAGATAGGGTTTATTAAGGGAGGCAGTCTTTCTTTAACCTCCGCTGCCAGATTAATGTAATTCATACAAAGTCCACTTCACAATCTCCCGAGGTCTTTGTTTCTCTAGACGCTGAAACGGCATTTGATCGAGTCAAACGGGACTATTTATTTGAACATAAGAACATAAGAAGAACATAAGAAAGTTTACAACCTAGAGGAGGCCATTCAGCCCATCTTGCTCATTTGGTTGTTAGTAGTTTATTGATCCCAGAATCCCATCAAGCAGCTTCTTGAAGGATCCCAGGGTGTCAGGTTCAACAACATTACTGGGGAGTTGGTTCCAGACCCTCACAATTCTCTGTAAAAAAGTGCCTTGTATTTTCTGTTCTGAATGCCCCTTTATCTACTCTCCATTTGTGACCCCTGGTCCTTGTTTCTTTTTTCAGGTCAAAAAAGTCCCCTGGGTCGACATTGTCTGTACCTTTTAGGATTTTGAATGTTTGAATCAGATCGCCGCGTAGTCTTCTTTGTTCAAGAATGAATAGATTCAATTTTTTTAGCCTGTCTGCATACGACATGCCTTTTAAACCCAGGATAATTCTGGTTGCTCTTCTTTGCACTCTTTCTAGAGCATTTTGCAATATCCTTTTTGTAACGAGGTGACCAGAACTGAACACAATATTCTAGGTGAGGTCTTACTAATGCATTGTAAAGTTTTAACATTGCTACACCTGGCATCTTGTTGGCCTTTTTTATAGCTTCCCCACATTGTCTAGATGAAGACATTTCTGAGTCTACATACACTCCTAGGTCTTTTTCATAGTTCCCTTCTTCAATTTCAGTATCTCCCATATGATATTATAATGCACTTTTTTTTTGCCTGCATGCAATTCTTTACACTTTTCTCTATTAAATTTAATTTGCCATGTGTCTGCCCAGTTTTGAATGCTGTCTGGATCATTTTGAATGACCTTTGCTGTTGCAACAATGTTTGCCACTCCTCGTATTTTTGTGTCGTCTGCAAATTTAACAAGTTTGCTTACTATACCAGAATCTAAATCATTAATGCAGATTAGGAATAGCAGAGGACCTAATACTGATCCCTGTGGTACACCACTGGTTACCTCGCTCCATTTTGAGGTTTCTCCTCTAATCAGTTCTTTCTGTTTTCTACATGTTAACCACTCCCTAATCCATGTGCATGCATTTCCTTGAATCCCTACTGGGTTCAGTTTGAGAATTAATCTTTTATGCGGGACATTGTCAAAAGCTTTCTGGAAATCTAAATAAACCATGTTGTATGCTTTGCAATTATCCATTGCCAATGTTGCATCCTCGAAAAAGTCAAGCAGATTAGTTAGACACGATCTCCCTTTCCTAAAACCATGCTGGCTGTCTCCCAGGATATTGTTACCATATAGGTAATTTTCCATTTTGGATCTTATTATAGTTTCCATAATTTTACATATAATAGAAGTCAGGCTTATTGGTCTGTAGTTACCTGGTTCGGTTTTGTCTCCCTGTGGCGGAGTGTCCCGCCCCTATTTATTATTATTTGTATTTTTGTTTGCGGCGCGGGTAAAAGCGCAGCGTCTTTTATTATTATTTAAAAACCCCGTGAGGATGCATGGCTGATCAGCTACTGATTACTTAAATAGCTGACAGTCATGCATCCTTACCAAACTCGGCCAGAGTATATAAACCTGCAGCTCTCTGCACTTGAGGTTGGGGTGTTGGAGTAGAGAGTACGGGGAGCGGAGAGAAGGAATAATATTTAAAAAAACAATTGCTAATACGTGCTGGATAATCCAGCACGGCACTTACTTGTTTGTTTATTTATTCGTGTGGCCCTCGTGCCCTTTTGTTTGTATTTTGTTTAAATATTTTGTTTGTTTATTATTAAATACGCTGAGTGCTTTTGCACTCAGTTTCACCCGCCCATCCACTGTTTTGGAGTCAGTTACTTCCTGGTCCGTGACGTCATCCACCACACCACTGCGAGCCAGACTGTCACATATGGTGTCCTGCGTGGGACAAAACAAACGCCTCCAATAGCCGGACCAGGAAAGAAAAGCTCGTTTTTTTTGTTCGTTTTTTTTTTCAAAGTGTTTTTGTGTGTTTTTTGGGGGAAAAAAAAAAAAAAAAAAAAAAAAATATATGGGAAGAAGCGGACAGAGGAAGCAGCAGCTACAGCAGCGTGGGGCCGGTCGCAGGTCCCACTGTAGCTCAACCATGCTGGACGTCTGCCCCACCTGCTTGAAAGGTGAGGAGTGGTGCTTCGCTGTTGGGGAAGTGGGTCACATAGCACCCGACCAACCCCCTCCATGGCAGGAGAAAGAGGAGCCAGAGCGTCCAGTGAGGGAGGACCTGCATCCTCCAAAGAGGACGAATGCACTCTCCTCTGAGGGAGTCTGGGACTGGCTGGTGGAGCCGGGGAGGGATTATGAGGAAGCCCTCCCTGCAGTGATCAACCTCCTGTGGGCAAGAGATGGGGAGCGCTGGGAGGCCTGGGAACAGCAACACCACCCAGCTTCCCTCCCAGACATCGCAGCCATGGTGTTCAACTACCTGGCTGCGGATATGGGAGAGACCCTGCTGCTGCCATCTCCAGCACAAAAGGGAGAGGAGCCATCGCTACCGTCTCCACCAGCAGAGGGAGAGGAGCCATCGCTGCCGTCTCCAGCGCCAGAGGGAGAGGAGCCATCGCTGCCGTCTCCAGCGCCAGAGGGAGAGGAGCCATCGCTGCCGTCTCCAGCGCCAGAGGGAGAGGAGCCATCGCTGCCGTCTCCAGCGCCAGAGGGAGAGGAGCCATCGCTGCCGTCTCCAGCGCCAGAGGGAGAGGAGCCATCGCTGCCGTCTCCAGCGCCAGAGGGAGAGGAGCCATCGCTGCCGTCTCCAGCGCCAGAGGGAGAGGAGCCATCGCTGCCGTCTCCAGCATCAGAGGGAGAGGAGCCATCGCTACCGTCTCCAGCATCAGAGGGAGAGGAGCCATCGCTACCGTCTCCAGCATCAGAGGGAGAGGAGCCATCGCTACCGTCTCCAGCATCAGAGGGAGAGGAGCCATCGCTACCGTCTCCACCAGCAGAGGGAGAATGCCTGCTGGTTTCGCCTCCACAGCCTGGGGAGGAGCCCGAACGTCCTACGCCCGAGTGGGAGGAGCCCGAACGTCCTACGCCCGAGTGGGAGGAGCCCGAACGTCCTACGCCCGAGTGGGAGGAGCCCGAACGTCCTACGCCCGAGTGGGAGGAGCCCGAACGTCCTACGCCCGAGTGGGAGGAGCCCGAACGTCCTACGCCCGAGTGGGAGGAGCCCGAACGTCCTACGCCCAAGAGGGGGGAGTCGGTGCGTCCACAGCCCAAGAGGGAGGAGTCGGTGCATCCACAGCCCAAGAGGGAGGAGTCGGCGCGTCCACAGCCCAAAGAGGGGGGAGTCGGTGCGTCCATAGCCCAAGAGGTGGAAGTCTGCGCTTCCACAGCCTTAGGACCCAAGCTGCAGTCCCAAGAGCCAGAAGGGGAGGAGTTACAGGCTCAACCCCCTGAATTTTTCTGGGGGGGAGAAGGGCAGGATGCTGGTGTTCCCCAGCAGCCTCTATTTATGCTGCTGAAGGGAGCACGGCACACACCAGCCCAGTCGCCACAGCAGAGGGAGCCAGCACCGCCACAGCCTCCCTCTGAGTGGCCAGCATCCGCCCCATCGCCTCTGCCTCCACCACCACCAGGAGCAGAGCAGCAGGAGCTGCCTCTGTCTCCACCACCACCAGGAGCAGAGCAGCAGGAGCTGCTTCTGTCTCCACCATCACCAGGAGCAGAGCAGCAAGAGCTGCCTCTGCCTCCGCCACCTCCACCAGCAGAGGGTGAATGCCTGCTGGTTCCACATCCACCGTCGTGGGAGGACTGCTTGCCCCTCCCACCTCCACCAGCAGAGGGTGAATGCCTGCTGGTTCTGCCTCCACCGTCGTGGGAGGACTGCTTGCCCCTCCCACCTCCACCAGCAGAGGGTGAATGCCTGCTGGTTCTGCCTCAACCGTCGTGGGAGGACTGCTTGCCCCTCCCACCTCCACCAGCAGAGGGTGAATACCTGCTGGTTCCGCCTCAGCCGCCGTGGGAGGACTGCTTGCCACTCCCAGCTCCACCAGCAGAGGGTAAATACCTGCTGGTTCCGTCTCAGCCGCTGTGGGAGGACTGCTTTCCCCTCCCACCATCGCCATTGCCTGGGGATGGCTGTTCTGCATCGCCTGGGGCTGCCTTTTGTTCTCCACAGGACACAGGGTACGAGGGAGAAGTGGAGCTCCCGCTGCCGCCTCCATGGCCAGGGGCTCCCCTCCCGAGTTCGCCTCCCGAGGGTCCGCTGCGGCTGCCGTCGCCTTCCGAGGGTCCGCTGCGGCTGCCGTCGCCTTCCGAGGGTCCGCTGCGGCTGCCGTCGCCTTCCGGGGGTCCGCTGCTGCTGCCGTCGCCTTCCGGGGGTCCGCTGCTGCTGCCGTCGCCTTCCGAGGGTCCGCTGCTGCTGCCGTCGCCTTCCGAGGGTCCGCTGCTGCTGCCGTCGCCTTCCGAGGGTCCGCTGCTGCTGCCGTCGCCTTCCGAGGGTCCGCTGCTGCTGCCGTCGCCTGGGGTCGCCAGGGATCCTGCTTCGCCTGGGGTCGTCGAGGGTCCGGCTTTGCCTGGGGTCGCCAGGGATCCTGCTTCGCCTGGGGTCGTCGAGGGTCCGGCTTCACCTGGGGTCGCCAGGGATCCTGCTTCGCCTGGGGTCGCTACACGATGGCCGGAGCTCCATGAAAGGGAGCTGCCAGAAATGAAGAAAGGGGGGGAGGTCAGGAGACCAGCTCCCCCAGCCGCACTTTCGCGGCTGGAGATCATGTGGTCGGAGCCCCACGGAGGGGAACTGCCGGCCATGAAGAAGGGGGGAGAGGTCAGGAGACCAGCTCCCCCAGCCGCACTTTCGCGGCAGGATAGAGTGTGGCGGGAGCCCCGGAAGAGGGAGCTGCCGGCCACGAAGAATGGGGGGGTGCCAGAGATTCCACCATGGCCACCCCCCAGAAGTAACTTGCTTCCCCCTCTTCCGGGACTTTAAGACTGAGGGGGGAGGTGGCCGTTGGGGCCATGTGTGCTGCGCACAAGGGGGGGCATGTGTGGCGGAGTGTCCCGCCCCTATTTATTATTATTTGTATTTTTGTTTGCGGCGCGGGTAAAAGCGCCGCGTCTTTTATTATTATTTAAAAACCCCGTGAGGATGCATGGCTGATCAGCTACTGATTACTTAAATAGCTGACAGTCATGCATCCTTACCAAACTCGGCCAGAGTATATAAACCTGCAGCTCTCTGCACTTGAGGTTGGGGTGTTGGAGTAGAGAGTACGGGGAGCGGAGAGAAGGAATAATATTTAAAAAAACAATTGCTAATACGTGCTGGATAATCCAGCACGGCACTTACTTGTTTGTTTATTTATTCGTGTGGCCCTCGTGCTCTTTTGTTTGTATTTTGTTTAAATATTTTGTTTGTTTATTATTAAATACGCTGAGTGCTTTTGCACTCAGTTTCACCCGCCCATCCACTGTTTTGGAGTCAGTTACTTCCTGGTCCGTGACGTCATCCACCACACCACTGCGAGCCAGACTGTCACACTCCCTTTTTGTGGATCGGTATTACGTTTGCTATTTTCCAGTGTCCAATTCCAACCCCTGTCAAGAGACTGTTGCATGATCTTGGTTAGCGGTTTGTAAATAACTTCTTTCATTTCTTTGAGTACTATTGGGAGGATCTCATCCTGCCCAGGGGATTTGTTTATTTTAAGAGCTCCTAGTCCCTTTAACACTTCTGCCTCTGTTATGCTAAAGTTATTTTAAATTGGATAGGAACAGGTTGACATGTGGGGCATGTTGTCCATGTCCTCCTTTGTACAAACCTGTGAAAAGTAATCATTTAATATATTTGCTATTTTTTTTCTTCATCTATGATTTTGCCATTTGTGTCTCTTAGACATTTAACCTCCTCTTTGAATGTTCTCTTGCTGTTATATTGGAAAAACATTTTGGAATTGGTTTTAGTCCCTTTGGCAATATTGATTTCTATTTCTCTCTTGGCCTTTCTAACTTCCTTTTTGACTTGTGTTTGCAGTTCCAAGTACTCTTTCTGTGTACTTTATTTTTGGTCCCTTTTAAACGCTCTGTAAAGTGCCTTTTTTCACTGAATATTTTTTTTAATTGATCTATTAAACCATTGTGGCCATTTTGTTTTAGATTTAGATTTGTCTACTTTTGGGATGTAATTGTTTTGCGCATCTAGTATTACATTTTTAAAAAACAGCCGTCCTTTTTCTGTGGATGTTCTCTCTTGTTTACGCCAATCTACTTCTATTAGTCTCTGTTTCATAGCTTCATAGTTTGCTTTTCTAAAATTGTAAACCTTAGCTTTAGTCATTACTTTTGGGGTTTTAAAAAATACTTCAAATGAGACCATGTTGTGAGTTTTCTGTCTTCATTATTTGAAAAGACTAAATCAAGGCATGCCTCCCCTCTAGTCGGTGCCTTGACAAATTGCTTTAGGAAGCAGTCATTTGTCATTTCCACCATTTCAATTTCGTCCGTCGTGCTCCCCACCGGGTTCTCCCATTTTATATGGGGGAAGTTGAAATACCCCATTAGTATGTCTTCTCCTTTTCTACACGCATTTCGATTGTCATTGTATAACAGATTATTTTGCTCAATGTCTGAATTTGGCGGTCTATATCATGCTCCTATTATTATGCCCTTAGAATTTTTGTCCATTATTCTGATCCATATTGATTCTGCATTGTTTTCTTTGACCTGATTTAACACCTGGGCTTCAAGACTATTCCTTTGTATAGCGCTACCCCTCCGCCTCTTCTGTCCTGCCTGTCTTTCCCATACAGTGTGTACCCACTAATATTATATTCGTCTCCATCACTCTCAGACAGCCAAGTTTCTGTAACACCTATCACATCATAGTTACTTGTTAGTGCAGTAGCTTCAAGTTCTAACATTTTGTTTCTGAAACTTTTAGCATGTGGTCTCCCTTCTGTTTTTTTGTTTTCTCCCCCCTTCCTTTCTAGTTTAAATGCTTCTGGACCTCGTCAAGGATCATTTCTCCTTTCTCTGTTTAAGTGCAGTCCGTCCCACCTATATAGATAGTCCTTTGAAGCACATTGTAGAATGTGCTTCAATGTTCAAGAAAGGTGAAGCCTTCCTGTGTGCACCACGATTTCAGCCTGTCCACGTTCTCAGTGATGTGTTTGACAGAAGCTCCTGGAAGGCAGCACACTGTTGTAGTAAGGGGGTCCAAACTGCGAACTGAACTTGCTGTGTTTCTCAATATGGAGTCCCCAACAATCATGACCTCCCTTCTTTTTTCTACCTGGTCAGCACTGTTTATAGGGTCCAGGATGTTGTTCCTTTCATTCTCTTGATGTTAGTTTTGGTCATTTAAATGTTGAAGTGGCTCAAATTTGTTGGATGTTTGGATTTCTGGTGATTGTGTTTGACAAAGTTTATTTTTTCCCCTGCTTCTGCCTATCTGAACCCAGCTGTTTCGACTCTCTTCCATCTCCCTGGTGGCTTTCAGTCTGCTAGGGGTGCAGAGTTCCATGAATTGTGGGTGTGTCAGGTCCTCAAGCTCCTGTTTCTGTCTCATTTCCTCCAGCTCCATTTCTAACAGATTTACTCATTGAAGCAAGTCCTGGATCGTGCGGCACTTTACACAAACTTGGTTGAGCTCTGTTGGGTTTTCTTGGATTTCCCACATCATGCAGTTGTCACAGATTACTGGCTTGAAGACCATATTTTATTTATTTATTTGGAAGTTCAATTTAGCTTCTGCAGCTGTAAACCTGCTTTCAAACTGCTTCTAACTGCGCTGTACTTGTCCACTCATACTTCTCACTCGCTGTCGCTCTGAAAACTGGCTGCCTTTTGTTTGTTTCTGCGTTGTGCTGCGGGCTCCACCCCTCCCCCGAGTCTCAGAATGGCGCGGAATCTGAATCAGCTGTTCCAAGTTTCAGCGTGTTATCACAAAAAGACACGCAGCTGTTAAACTTTAAGCTGCAATGTTTTCTGATTGAAGCAATTCAAAATTTAATTTAAAGATGTAATTCCTCCTTTTCTGCTTCTAACTGCACTGTACTTGTCCACTCATACTTCTCCCACGCTGTCGCCTCACTTTTGGTCCCAAATTCATATCTTGGATCAGACTTTTATATTCGTGTCCTGAGGCCTCTTTCCGCACAAATAACATAAATTCTGAATATTTTCCACTTCACCCTGGTACTAGACAAGGTTGCCCCCCCTCTCCACTCCTTTTCGCCATCGCTATTGAGCCTCTATCTATCTCTCTACGGGATAGTGGTGAGATTCAGGGAGTGATGTGAGGTGGATTGGAACAGAATGGTTCTTTGTATGCAGATGACCTTTTACTATATATTTCAAACCCTGCACCTTCTCTTCACCATGCCCTACTTGTCATAGACAACTTCTGCAAGATATCTAGGTATAAAATAAATCTGAATAAAAGTATAATGTTTCCCATTAACTCAGCTGCTCGTCAGTGCTGTTTTGATAATTCCCCCTTCACAATTTCGCATAAATTCACATGTCTAGGAGTTATAGTTACATGTTAGGGCAGAAGTATGGAATAGTGGTTGGGGCTCTGGACTCTTGACCGGAGGGTCGTGGGTTCAATCCCCTGTGGGGGTCACTGCTGTTGTACCCTTGAGCAAGGTACTTTACCTAGATTGCTCCAGTAAAAACCCAACTGTATAAATGGGTAATTGTATGTAAAAATAATGCGATATCTGTATAATGTGATATCTTCTAACAATTGTAAGTTGCCCTGGATAAGGGCGTCTGCTAAGAAATAAATAATAATGTTCCTTTAAAAACCTGTTTAAACATAATTTGTCTGCCCTTTTAGAACGCACCAAACAAGATTTCACTCGCTGGTCAACTCTCCCTTTGTCAATGGCAGGGCGAATTAATTTAGTAAAAATGAAGATTCTTCCTAAATTTCTATATCTCTTTCAATGTATTCCATTGTACATAGCTAAGTCATTTTTTAATACTCTCGATCACATCAATTCTTCATTTATTTGGAACAAGAAGCAACTTTAAATTAAAAAAAAACATTACTCCAATGATCTAAACCAGAGGGTGGACTCGTGCTACCTAATTTCCAGTTGTCATATTGGGCGACGAACATTCGTACTTCAACATTTTGGAGCCAGTCATGTACACATCAATCTGCCCCTACGTGGCTAACAATCAAAGCAGATTTCTTGTGTTTCCTCCTCTCTGTCTGCACTTTTGTGTTCCTCCCTTCCTCTATCGTATTCTCGCCACAGTGTCAATCTAGTTGTTCAGAATTCATTAAAGATCTGGGCACAGTGCAGGCGACATTTTGACTCATGGTCTATACTTTCACTTGCACCACTACAGACAAATCACTTGTTCCATCCCTCATTAAAATATCCAGCGTTTGGTACCTGGCACTGGTGTGGTATTAAGTGTCATTGCGTGAGAAAACCAGGCAAAATCTGGAAAATCAGGAACATGGGGGTGTGACGAAGTGCCCGCCCCTGTGTGTATTTTGTGTGTTATGTGTTGTATGTTGCGTGTGTTAATGTTGGTGTATAAATTGGTACACGGGATATAAACGGGTCTGTGTTTCACGTGTGATTTAAAAAGGTAGATTTGTATTTAGGCACGAGGAGGGCACAAATCACTTCACGTGCTGGTCAAATGTAATATGTGAGCACGGGGTTGCACAGAATTAATTCACGTGCTGGGATTCAAGTGAATAATTAATTAGTAATTGAATCCCAGCACAACAGTATATATAGAGACACGTAGCATTCACTCGAGGTTGGGTGTTCGGTGAGTGGAGAACGGGATTGGAGACGGAGGTAATTGTAAATTGGAAAAGTAAATAGTTAAAGTATCTGCTCACCGTGTTTGTTTGTCTGTCTAGTCCGTTTTGTTCGTCTATTTATTTTGGCCTCAAGTGCCGTGCCCTGTGTTTTGTCTGTTCAAACCTTTTATTTTCTGTTCTGTTTATTAAATGCTGAGCGAAAGCATTCGCTCAGCTTCACCAAACCACACCTCTCTGTCTGTTTATTTCCTGCTTCTGGTCTGACGCCACCCACTCCGGCTGTCTTTGTGACAGGGGGTCAGCCAAATCCCTCCATATTTTGTATTTAAGGTAGATATGAGGAGCTATGATTAACCATATAATATAAGATTTCAGATGTTTTTAGTTTCTGAGATCTGGGAAGCCCCCCTAGTGGCTATCCAAAAATATACATTTTCAGATCTTAAAATTAACTGATTTCATACTACTGTTGTGACAATTCTAAAAAAAGGTATGACTTCAGCTCCTGGTTTTAATGTTAGTATCAAAGGAGATCTCCAACCATGAACATTTACAACCCTGGTCATTAAGTTATGGTGGTAATATCGGCGTTCAAAGTTGGGATAAAAATCTCAAAACATATTTCTGAAAAATTGGCTCATATTGAAGGGAGCAGGATGTTCACCCACAACAACTCCAAGAAAAAAGCTTGGCAATTTTGAATAAAGGCATGTTCCCTCTTTTAATAGAAACCTTAACATAGATGGGATGTTAATACAGTGAGGTCTTTACGGGGGGCTCTTTGGGGGACACTTTTTGATTTTGGGAAGAATACACATCTGATTTAAAGGCTAAAACTTTGTGTGTGGGGGGAAATATCTTACAATTCAAATTAAAATCACTTGTGGTCATGACCTTTATTTAGAAATATCAAATGAACAGCTCTGGAATCTTCATAGTGGTTTCAAGAATGTTGTGATAGTGGTGGATATTGTGGAGATCGTGTCTATCTAACCTGCTTGATTTTTTTGAGGATGCAACATCGACAAGGGATAATTGCAAAGTATACGACATGGTTTATTTAGATTTCCAGAAAGCTTTTGACAAAGTCCTGCATAAAAGATTAATTCTCAAACTGAATGCAGTAGGGATTCAATGAAATGCATGCACATGGATTAGGGAGTGGTTAACATGTAGAAAACAGAAAGTACTGATTAGAGGAGAAACCTCAAAATGGAGTGAGGTAACCAGTGGTGTACCACAGGGATCAGTATTAGGTCCTCTGCTATTCCTAATCTACATTAATGATTTAGATTCTGGTATAGTAAGCAAACTTGTTGAATTTGCAGACGACACAAAATGTATAAAAGGTATAGAGAGTGTCGATCCAGGGGAATTTTTTGACCTGAAAAAAGAAACAAGGACCAGGGGTCACAAATGGAGATTAGATAAAGGGGCATTCAGAACAGAAAATAGGAGGCACAGAGCGTCATTGACTGAAAGAAACGTACAGGGAATAGCAGATTGAAAAATAAGGGCTCCTCCAACAGGACCCTGCCTGTCAGAGACCCCTCATCACTCTCCACCCTCACTGCCCTCCAGGCATCTAAAACACTCGAGTAAAAAGAAGAGAGACCTACTTTAGCCAGTCCGGTACTCTCAATTAAAAACAGGTGTTTGTCTATCACCAGCCCCCCTACTCTGCTGAGGAAAAAACAAGCCAGCCTCTTCCAATGAGCCTCCTCCCTAGCATACAGGAGCCTCTGAACTGCCTGCAGTCTGAAGGCTGCCACCCTGCTGGCAATGCTGACCAACCCCTGCCCTCCATCAGTGGGGAGATACAGGACCATTGGCCTCAGCCAATGTCTCCTGCTCCAGAAAAACTCCAGCAGTACTCTTTGGATCTCCTGCACCATGCCCAGGGGATGGTCCAGACACACCAGCTTGTGCCACAGCATGGAGGCCACCAGGTTATTGATCACGAGGACCCTTCTGTCCCATCTCAGTGCCTTGGGCAGGACAGGGGGGGGGGGTGCAATCATACCAACTGCCTGACAGGAAGGTGTCACACTTTGCTCTAGTTAACTCTTGCCGTAGAGGCTCTCTGGAATGTGTGCTGGCTCTGCTGTAGTGCCTTGATGTCTCCGTCACTGCACACAAACATGTTCACATCATCTGCATATGCAGACACCTTCACTGCAACAGGGGACGGTGAGGAGGGCACTTCCCAGCCAACCACCCGGCCCCTCAGCAGGTGCAGCAGGGGCTCTATGGCCAGCGAATAAAGCATTCCAGATAGGGAGCAGCCCTGCCTGATACCCCTTCTCACTGGGAAGGGCTGACTCAGCCCATTGTTAATCTTTAAAATGCTAAAAACATTCATATATAAAAGCTGGATGTAAGAAATAAAAACAGGGCCAAACCCGAAGGCTTCCAGGGTTTTAAATAGGTATGTGTGGTCAACCCTGTCAAACACTTTCTCCTGATCTAAAGAAACCAGCCCAACATTTAAATCACATGTTTAGCCATTGATAAAAAGTCTCGAATTAAAAACAAATTATCAAAAATGGAACGTCCCGGTATGCAGTAAGTTTGATCCATGTGAATTACAGCTCCTATACACATTAATAGTCTATTGGCCAGACATTTTGAAATTATTTTAAAATCAGAACATAAAAGCGAAACAGGTCTCCAGTTTTTTAGTAAGCACAGTTCTCCTTTCTTGGGCAGTAGTGTGATTACTGCCCACCTGCAGCTGAGGGGCAGTTATTTATCTCGGAGGCTCTCTCCCAGCACCTGCAAAAGTCCTCACCAATCACAGTCCAGAAATTTTTAAAAAATTCAGCGGGCAGTCCATGAATGCCAGGAGCTTTTCCATTTGAAAGCTATGTAACAGCAGTGGTCAGCTCCTGATATGTTAGCGGGTTATTTAATTGATGCTGTTCTTCCTCGCTCAGGGTGGGCAAATCCTGGAGCAGCAGGTCCGTATCCTTCTGGTCACATGGCTCTTTGCTGTATAGTTCAGCATAGAATTTTACTGCCTCCCTGCTGATCTCCTCCCGGCTGTACAGCTTCCTGCCGCAAGTCGTCCGGATGCAGTGCATCTGCTGGCTGTCTGCTCTCCTCCTCTCCAAGCCAAAAAAGAAACTGGAGGGGGTGTCCATGTCTTTAAGCTCCATGAAGCGAGAGCGCACCAGCGCCCCCTTCACTGTTTCCTTCAGCAGACTGCCCAACATGTGTTTCTGCTCCCTCTGGGTTTGCAGGGTCTGCTCCTGGTGGTCTGTGTCCAGGCTGCTCTCTAACTGGAGAATTTTAAACTCCAGCTCTCTCACCGCTGTGTTCAGTGATCCGGTTGAGTTGAGTGTGTACTGCTGGCAAAAGATTTTAATCTGCATTTTGCCAATGTCCCACCACTGCCTCATATTTTTATAATGTGTTTTTTCTTTTTTCAACATGTTCTAGAAATCATTAAATTGCTTTACAAAAATTGTGTCCTGTAACAACTTTAAATTAAAATGCCAGTAGGAGGTGCTGTGAGAGTCAGGGGTAAGTATTACTGTAACTAACAGGCAGTGGTGGTCACTAAGCTACTGGGGATGATGGCTTTAATTAATTTATTCAGATGAGTGTGTGATGTGTAGAAGCGGTCCAAACTGGCTCTATATATTTGTTGTAAGTGACAATGAGACCAGTTGTACTGTCTTGCATTAGGATGCAGACACCTCCAGACATCAACCAGGACACTCAACTGAAAAACTGCAGCTAATTCACTTGAGGATTGGGGATTGGGTTCCTCATTGTTTCTATCCATTGTAAAATCAATAGTGCAGTTAAAATCTCCTCCCACCACCACCACATCATCATCAATACTTAAAGGAGCTTGCTTTAATTTAGTAAAAATTTAGTAAAAATTAAAATGCGTTCTCTCCCCTTATTTGGTGCATAAATATTAATAAAATACAGTGCCACCCAACCTTGCTCTTACTTTTAGTAACCTCCCCTTTTCAATCTCTTCAATATCTAAAATTGTTGCTCCTAGGCTGGGCTTAAATAAAATTGCCACTCCTGCACTGGTGCTTGAGCCGTGGCTCAGCACACATGGGCCCCCTCCACTCTGCCAGCCACGCCGCCTCATTCTCCCTGTCTGAGTGCGTCTCCCCCGCCCGCTTCTGCTCTAAAAACTCACACAGCTACGCGCTTTTAAAAGACTGTCTGCAGCCATTCACGTTAAAAGAAATAAAAACACACTTTTCCACAGCTGTTAAAAAAATATAACTGACAGAGTAAAACAAGCAACAATAAAAAAAATTGTAAAAGAAGTATCCATTTTAAAATTATTTTTTAGCAACATTAGTGATCTTTTTCTTAATTATTTGAACATATTTTTTAAGACAGTACCTTTTTTTGCTGGTCAAATACCTCTAATGTTGCCTTTCGTGTGACAATGTGTGCTGAGTGGAGGAATAATCTCAAATCTGGGAAGAAGTTTTCAATTTCAACCCCCCTTTTCCCTTTTGTACTCTCCATAAGCAGTTTAAATTAATCTAGGATGTAATTTTTTTCTCCCTGTTAACGGGTTGGCTATCGGGGAGGTCAGAGATAAGCGAGGAGTCAGAGAGCTCCCCCTCCATTTCCTCTGCTCCACCGCCCACGGCTGCCAGCTCCTCCACGGCTCTCTCCACCTCTACAGCGCCGCTCTCCTCTCCTCCTCCCAGCCACAGCTGCCACCGCTGCCTCTGCCTCCGCTTCCTGGGGTTCAGAGAGAGAAGAGCACTGCACAGCGCCGGGTTTGAAGCCTGTCGCCGTGCCGCTCCCCTCTCCCTCCATGTTAGGAGGGACAGACACTCCTGCCTGAGACTGCAGGCTCCCCTCCAGCACAGGCTTGGGGCTCTGCTCCGTTCCCCGCTCACTGTTAGGCAGATCTGCAGCGTCTTTATTTTTCTTTTTTTTTCTTTTTTTTTTAGCTACCATCACAAATGACTCATCATTCAGTACCTTCATTTTGTGACAGACTGTGGCTGAGTCTCTTCAGCCTCGGCTGTGGTGTGGGCAGCTCCATCCCGTTCGGCGGCTCCCTGGTCTCTGCAGACTCCGGCTGCTGCTGCGATGGGAGAGCAGTCTCATCCTCCTGCTCACCCCCATCCCCAGCCTCCTCCCTACCATCAGTACCCTGCTCCTGCCTTTCCTCATTTCTGTTTTTCCTCGGGCAGGCTCTCCTCTGGTGTCCCTGTTCCCCACAGTTAAAGCACCGCATTGTGTCAGAGCGAACAAACACAGCGCAGCCCGTCCCTTCCACACTGAAGCTCCAAGTAACATCAATCACCTGCCAGGGTTATTCAGCAGTAAAAACACCTGTCTCCGAAAAGAGAGGACGTGCTTTGCATTAGTGTTTTTACACCCTAAAGGTATATTTTTAATTGGGGACACCAGTTTGCCGTATCAGACAAGTTAATTTTCCAAGGTCTCATTTTTTAAAAACAGTGGCACGTTAGACATAACTACCTTGGTAACAGTGGTTACTAAGGGGGATACTTGAATAAAATCTCAGAAAAACCTTCCTCCACTAGTTGATTGACCAGCGATACCTCTTTTAAAAATATGACAAACCTTTTATTCATACAGGATGCCAACACTATGTTGTCACACCCGACTACCTCTCCCACTGCCAGCAGGCACTCCTCCACCGACACGCCAGTATCGGGCAAGCAGCTAACCCCCTGTCGGCGACTGAGAGCCCCCAGCCCTCCAGAGTGAGATCCCATAACGGGATCTGCACACACAAACACACACACAAAACACTACTCTGTAAACGGTAAAATACAAGCAAAGCAACGGAACAAAGATATATAAACAAAGTAAACAATTAACAAATAATTAGAGAAATTTGCAACAAAAAAAATAGTAGCAAAAACACTGTCCTACCGCACCAGCGTTCAAACGCTGCTGCCTCTCTGCAAGCTCCCCCCACAAGCCTACAATCCTCAGCGAGAGAGAGCAACTGTATAGAAGTGGCAGCCCAGTACACAAGCGCCTGCCACAGCCTGAGGGGCAGAGAGTGACACTGAGGCTCCTCACATAGGGAGGAAAAGAAAAATAAATAAATATACATGTTATAGAATATATATATATATATATATATATATATATATATATAAAATCATTATTATTGTTGTGATGTGTTTGAAGTACTGTGTTGTTTTTGTTTTATTTACATATGTGTTTTAAATGTTCATTGTAAAGATGGAATTTAGCTTTGGCAATGATGACGACTTAAACAGCTGCTAAGCGTGTTGGTTTGACCCCAGCACGATACTTATTTGTTTATTTCTATTTGTTTGGCTAACGTGCCCTTTTTGTTCGTTTAGTGTGTTGTTTGTTTAAATCTTTTGTTTGTTTATTATTTAATAAAGCACCGAGTTCCGTAGCGCTGCATTTTCACGATCGCCGTTCATTGTTTTGGTTTCTGTTTCTGGTCTGTGACGTCACCACCCACACACCACTCAACAGCTCGGTCACATAACTGTATTATGGAGCAAAGTATTAAAAGTATAATACTAGAATAGTATTTACAATTAGGGAGAATATGACCATTACTCAATGAATGCATTGTTTTATTTAGACCATTTTAAGTTATTAATGAAAGAGAACACTTTTTTTAAACAGCAATGAAAAACATCAGTAAAGGATACCCTTTTAAAGGAAACTGGTTAAAAAAAATACAGTACAATTTGAAATGCATCAAATAAACTGACTCCATTATGATTTAGCAGTTGCTTCAAACAATTTAACAACAAAATAATGCTGGAGTTTTTCAGTATAATCCTGTGTAAATAAATATAAAGCTATAAAGAAGGGGCAACAATATTAATACAGAAATAGGACATGCTGGGTTGTTTATTTATTAATAATAATAATAATAATAATAATAATAATAATAATAATAATGTCACTTACATAGCGCTCTTCATGCAAGCATTCCAGGGCGCTTCATAAAAGAAATATAAAAAAGTCTGTGTGAAATTAAAAGCTATTTTATCATGTATACTTGCATGCCTTTGGTATGTCATAGAATAGGTATGTCGTGGTGCTAGTTGAGGTTTTTTTTACTTCTCAGCAATTTTAAAGAGGTCCGCGGTATTCCGCGTTGTGTGGTTGTGCGTCGTCACAACCGCAGGGTGTTTAGTTTTATACGTACGACCAGAAGGTGTATTGGATTATTCACGCGCTGCAGAGACAGTGAATAATTCCCAGAAAGAACTGATTTATTAGTCGGGATGTGCAAGACATTGTTTATTGTAATACAGATACAAGACACATTGCATACGCTTTACACAAGAAAAGTGGACACTTGCTTTTAGTTGGGACACAATTTGTTTCTGAGGACGACCAGGAGTTGGCAGCAGGGGTTCCTCCCCACAGCTCGGATATAACTTGTTTTTATCTGGGTTACTTCTCTGGACGTCTGGGGTCATCTCAATTGTGTTCCTGGGATTCTTCTCTAAAGGGGATCCAACCTGCGCTTACCTGTGTTCCAGGACAACTCCAGTAGAGGGAGCCTGTCTTGCACTTACCTGTGTTACAGGACTACTCCAGCAGAGGGACTCTGTTGTATACTTGCCTGTGTGGCGGAACTACTCCAGCAGAGGGAGTCTGTCTTATACTCACCTGTGTTGCAGAGTTACTCCAGCAAGGGGGAGCCAGCTCTGTGTTCACCTGTGTTACAGGACTACTCCAGCAGAAGGGGCCTACCCTGTACTTACCTGTGATCCAGGACAGCTCTAAGGAAGAGAGCTGGTCCTGTTCTTACCTGTGGACTGACTCACTTCGGCGGAAGGAATCTCTGTACTACTCTCTAGGTCTCCACGGATACAGTGGCCAGTGTAGTTCGCTCCAGTGGACTCGGTCCCACCTAAGTGGATCGTGCACAGGCCAAAGCTTGTAGAAGTGTAGTAGTCTTGAAGTAGCTTAGAGAGGGTCGAAGAAGTGAGTTAGTCAGTATCCCCTACAGGGCATTAGCCCTTAGCAGAAACTGCTTTATTGTGTAAATATTCTATTTGCTTTCGATTGAAAGTCGTCCTGGATAAGGGCGTCTGCTAAGAAATAAATAATAATAATAATAATAATAATAATAATAATAGTAAATAAAACCCTTGCCTGCAAACGTATCGAGTCTGTGCCAGTTGGTGGGAACGGGAAACCAGTGGTCAGCAGCACCACGCTACTGGATCGTTTACTATATATATATATATATATATATATATACAGACGTGCTCAAATTTGTTGGTACCCTTACAGCTCATTGAAATAATGCTTCATTCCTCCTGAAAAGTGATGAAATTAAAAGCTATTTTATCATGTATACTTGCATGCCTTTGGTATGTCATAGAATAAAGCAAAGAAGCTGTGAAAAGAGATGAATTATTGCTTATTCTACAAATATATTCTAAAATGGCCAGGACACATTTGTTGGTACCCCTTAGAAAAGATAATAAATAATTGGATTATAGTGATATTTCAAACTAATTAGTTTCTTTAATTAGTATCACACATGTCTCCAATCTTGTAATCAGTCATTCAGCCTATTTAAATGGAGAAAAGTAGTCACTGTGCTGTTTGGTATCATTGTGTGTACCACACTGAACATGGACCAGAGAAAGCAAAGGAGAGAGTTGTCTGAGGAGATCAGAAAGAAAATAATAGACAAGAATGGTAAAGGTAAAGGCTACAAGACCATCTCCAAGCAGCTTGATGTTCCTGTGACAACAGTTGCAAATATTATTAAGAAGTTTAAGGTCCATGGAACTGTAGCCAACCTCCCTGGGTGCGGCCGCAAGAGGAAAATTGACCCCAGATTGAACAGAAGGATAGTGCGAATGGTAGAAAAAGAACCAAGGATAACTGCCAAAGAGTTACAAGCTGAACTCCAAGGTGAAGGTACGTCAGTTTGTGATCGCACCATCCGTCGCTTTTTGAGCGAAAGTGGGCTCCATGGAAGAAGACCCAGGAGGACTCCACTTTTGACAGAAAAACATAAAAAAGCCAGACTGGAATTTGCTAAAATGCATATTGACAAGCCACAATCCTTCTGGGAGAATGTCCTTTGGACAGATGAGTCAAAACTGGAGCTTTTGGCAAGTCACATCAGCTCTATTTTCACAGACGAAAAAATGAAGCTTTCAAGGAAAAGAACACCATACCTACAGTGAAACATGGAGGAGGCTCGGTTATGTTTTGGGGCTGCTTTGCTGCGCCTGGCACAGGGTGCCTTGAATCTGTGCAGGGCACAATGAAATCAAGACTATCAAGGCATTCTGGAGCGAAACATACTGCCCAGTGTCAGAAAGCTCTGTCTCAGTCGCAGGTCATGGGTCATCCAACAGGATAATGACCCAAAACACACAGCTAAAAGCACCCAAGAATGGATAAGAACAAAACATTCGACTATTCTGAAGTGGTCTTCTATGAGTCCTGATATGAATCCTATCGAACATCTATGGAAAGAGCTGAAACTTGCAGTCTGGAGAAGGCACCCATCAAATCTGAGACAGCTGGAGCAGTTTGCTCAGGAAGAGTGGGCCAAACTACCTGTTAACAGGTGCAGAAGTCTCATTGAGAGCTACAGAAAACGTTTGATTGCAGTGATTGCCTCTAAAGGTTGTGCAACAGAATATTAGGTTAGGGGTCCCATCATTTTTGTCCATGCCATTTTCTTTTGTTTTATTATTTACAATATTATGTTGAATAAAAAATCAAAAGCAAAGTCTGATTTCTATTAAATATGGAATAAACAATGGTGGATGCCAATTACTTTTGTCAGTTTCAAGTTATTTCAGAGAAAATTGTGCATTCTTCATTTTTTGTGGAGGGGTACCAACAAATTTGAGCACGTCTGTGTATATATATATATATATATATATATATATATATATATATATATATATATAAATAGAGTAGGTGTTCCTGAGATTAATTTGGAGGCTTTAGGACCCTAGGAGTTTAGGGAACATCTACTCCATCTTGGTGAGTGTATCTGCAAAAGTAAGCCATGTTAATGAAAATGGTGTAATTGGTTAATTGTAAGATTTGTTAATTGTTTTGGCAGTTGGCATGACCATTGTAAATTAGAGCCAGCTGCCCACACTTGTTACTGTGGGGCATATAAGCCTCACAGTTAGTTAATTCAGGACTGCAGAGTAGGAGGGAGCAGAAAGCTGTGTGCTCTGCTTCCAAACAGTCATGTAAAGTAAATACTGTGCTTCTCTGTAACAACTGTGTGTTGTAGTTTTGTATCGGTAATTTGCTTATCTGGCCGGTGGTCAGTCAGGGACTGTGCTGTGTTTAGTTAGCACTCCTTTGAGGAGTTAGGCTTTTGTTTTTTTTTGAATAAATATACAGGCTCTGTCCTGTTTAAATAAAATCTGTGGTGCAGTAAATGTTTCTTTTACACACAAGACAGTGAAAAGGTCCCAAATTGTGGGACGGCACCCCCACTTTATCACTATATATATATATATATATATATATATATATATATATATATAATTTAGTGAGATAGCTACCCATCTTTACTTGTAACCACACAAATGCAAAGTTTGTTGCCCCTTTAAAAACACTGACCCAACACACAACTTGAGTTTTAAGTGCTGATTTACTAAATAAACAAAATGAAAACAAAAACCTAACTTTCTTCAAAACACTAACTACACATTCCAGGAACCTACCTAAATAACCGGACAGGTAAGCTGTTTACTGATTGACAAAACAGTACACAGTTTCACAAAACACGAAACAAAAAGGCTTCACATAGTACTGTGACAGGATGGCACAAGGGATGAGGCCTAGAAACAGACTGCAGTTTACACAAAAGACTTTTTAAAATAAAAACACAAAATAAACAGGCATGAGGGCCAAACAAAAAGGTTCTTAAAAACAAACAATAAACACAAAGTAAAAACTTACAGAAATAAGGCTTCTAGGCTGAACTTTGCCTTCACTGGATTGCAAATTTAACAAAATGACAGCATCCCAAAGCAAGAACACACTTGCTTCCTCAGCTACCTCTCACTAATGAGGCATCCTTTTATGTCAGGTGGCTGGGCACTAATTGATTGTTAATTACTCCCACCAATAACAACAATAAACCTGGGCAGGGAGGAGAATTTAACCCCATCCCTGCCAATATTTACAAGGGCAGAGCCCTGCTCTGCCACAAGTACCTTTGAATACGACTGAGCAAAATAATTATATTCCTAATTATAAGAACATAAGAAAGTTTACAAACGAGAGGAGGCCATTCGGCCCATCTTGCTAATTTGGTTGTCAGTAGCATATTGATCCCAGAATCTCAACAAGCAGCTTATTGAAGGATCCTAGGGTGTCATCTTCAACAACATTACTGGGGAGCTGGTTCCAGACTCCCACAATTCTCTGTGTAAAAAAGTGCCTCCTATTTTCTGTTCTGAATGCCCCTTTATCTAATCTCCATTTGTATTATCAATACAATTAATTAACAATAATGCACACTTATTTTTTTCACATTCTATCTATCTATCTATCTATCTATCTATCTATCTATCTATCTATCTATCTATCTATCTATCTATATATATATATATATATATATATATATATATATATATATATATATATTGTGAGCCAGCTCACAGATTCACCAGCAGGAGGCGTTCATGGCAGGCTAGGGACAAGCCCACAGGTGTGGCAGATAATACAATGATAGACCTGTGGTCAGCATACTTGCCTGCCATGACGTCCAGGAGTTAACGGGTAAACAGGCTGCAGGTGTGGTTAGGTAGGGGACCAAGGATGTATCTTGGTTGATTCCCATTAGCATAAATTGCCCGCACCTGTAGCCTGTAACCGTCCCATTACCAGATGATGCAGCACCCTTTAAAAGAAAGCCTTCACAGCCAGTCAAGGGGGCTTCTAACCAGGGAGCAGCGTGAGGTTATCCACAACATAGACGGACCGTCAATATAAAACAGAAGCTAAAAGAACTGCCTTTGCAATTAACACTTTCTTTCCTTTCGCTGTTGGAGGGAATACAGCAACGGGGAAATAGATGCCGCTGGTTTTTACAAGCTGGAGACAAACTGAAGCCAACAACCAACCTGGTAAAATCCTGGAACCAAGTAATCTAACTGGATGTGGGGAACTGTCCAGTTAGTTTACATTTTTGGTTGTTTTTTTTGGTTATACAAATCCTGTTTGAACTGTTTATTTTCTTTACCTTGCATCTCACAACTAGGACGGTATTTTCTGTTGTGAAGTAAGCAAGCAAGTTTATTTGTTGTGTTTTTGTGAAGTTTAATAAACCAACTTGGATTGGAAACTATTGTCTGCTTGGTCTGTGTGCACCCACTCGCCCACAAGTGGTACCAGAAGTGGGGCCGGTCACACAGAGAATCAAGCCAGCCAGCCAGCATGTTTCCCATTAACCCCAATGTCAGGGAAGACATCCAGGGGACAGAGGGAGCAGTTGGCCCCGTGGTAGTAGGGCCAGGGGAACTAGCCACTACTGTACAGCATTTGTTAGCGACCATGCAGCAACAGCAGCTACAATTCCAGGACATTATTCTGAAGTCAATAGGGTCTCATCGACCTACTGGACCCAACCAGGTGCTAACTAAAATGACACCAGAAGATGATATGGAAAGCTACCTGAGGGTCTTTGAGCGTACCGCTGAACGAGAGAGCTGGCCAAAAGCGGAATGGGCAACCATCCTAGCTCCGTTCCTCTGTGGGGAGGCGCAGAAAGCCTATTTCGATCTGGACCGAGAGGCCGCTTGCGACTATCCCAAGCTAAAGACGGAGATCTTGGCCAGACTGGGGGTGACCACGGTGGTCCGAGCCTGGCGGTTTTATGAGTGGCGTTACGACCCTGGGCGTCCCGGTCGCTCCCAGTTGTTTGACCTCCTACACCTGGCGAAGAAGTGGCTTCACCCAGAACTCAACTCAGCGGGACGAGTGGTTGAGTTACTGGTGATGGATAAGTTTGTCCGGAGCCTTCCCGCGGCAGCAAGGGAACGAGTGGGGGAAGCAGACCCCAGTACTTTGGATGCCACCATGGCCGCATTGGAACGCTATACAGCAGCGCAGGCTTTGGTACAGCTGGATCAGCCAGTCCAAGAGAAAAGAGTGACCAGGGCACCCAAGCAGCCCTCCAACCTAATCCCGAACGAGTCACCCCGAGGTGATCTCCGGAGAGAGCCACAGGGACCCCAAAGGAACTATCCGGGAGAGCAGGGTCCCCCTGTTGCTACCTTGGACTACAGGGAAGCCATCAGGTGCTTTAGATGCGGCACTACTGGACATATCGCCAGACATTGCAGGAAGAAATCTCCGGAAAGGCTGGACGTCAGTCACAGCCAGAGCGTCCCCTGTCTCCAAACCAGCCCAGTGAGTACTGATCCCTTTATTGTTTCAGTGAGGGTGGAGGGTCAAGATGCGGTTGCATTGATAGACTCTGGTCTAATGTCAGAGACATTAGTCACAAGGGACCTAGTACCCTTGGAGAGGTATACGCAGGAGAGTAAGGATGTGTATATCCATGGTGACATTAAGCCTTACCCCACAGTAGTAATTGGGGTAGAGATAGAAGGCCAACAATTTTTAGTGAAAGTTGGCGTAGTTCCTAGCCTACCAGTTGCAATGATTATAGGAAAAAACTATCCGCAGTTTTTACAGTTGGTTAGGGTAGGAGCAGGGTTACTGGGGCAGGGGGAGGAGATCCAACCGTCCACCTCACTTCAGAATCCTGAACCAGAGAGGGAGCTTTTTCCTTTCCATAATGAGGTTATAACGCCGCCTGCTGGCGAAAGGAAAACTAGGTCTCAGAAAGGGAAGGACGGGAGAAAATTTCTAGCCAAACAGAAATACACAAACACACCACCCCAGGCCAGTAATCCTCAGCCACCCTCCGTCTTGCCAGAGCCAATCGAACCAGAAGATTTTTTCCAGCAGGCCATTGAGTTGGATAGGGAAAACTTTAAACAAGCCCAAGTGGGGGACCAAAATCTAAAAATAGCTTTTGAGCAGGCAGTGGTGGCGGATGAGGAGTACTGGAGAGATGCTGGGGAGAGGCCTACTCCCCATTTTTTACTAAATAAGGGGTTATTATATCGGGTAATACGAGGGTCCATTCCAGGGGAACACACCCACCAATTATTAGTACCACGCACACAGCGGAAAACGGTATTAAACCTGGCACATGTACACTTACTTGGGGGACATTTGGGAACAGATAAAACGAGGGCTAAGATTCTGCACAGGTTTTACTGGTTAGGGGTGTGGCGTGATGTGGCTGACTTTTGCGAAGCGTGCCCCGAGTGTCAGCGGGTGACCAGCAAGAAACCGCCTAAAGCCCCATTAATCCCCATGCCGATCATCGAGGTCCCATTTGAGAGGATTGGGATAGATCTAATAGGGCCACTTCCTAAAACTAAGTCTGGTTTTCAGCATGTGTTGGTCATGGTAGACTATGCCACCCGCTACCCTGAGGTGGTACCGTTACGGAACACCTCGGCCAAAGTTATAGCACAGTCCTTGCTACATATTTTTTGTAGGGTGGGGTTACCCAAGGAGGTCCTGACCGACCAGGGCACCCCTTTTATGTCTCTGGTGTTTAAAAAGCTCTGTGCCCTCCTGAAGGTTAAAACTTTACGCACTTCCGTTTACCACCCGCAAACTGATGGGTTGGTGGAACTTTTTAACCAAACGTTGAAGCAGATGTTACGGAGGGTCACTGTTAGCCAACCGCGGGAATGGGATGTCTTTCTACCTTACCTCATGTTTGCCTATCGCGAAGTTCCACAGGCGTCCACTGGGTTCAGCCCATTTGAGCTTGTGTTTGGGCGACAACCCAGAGGACTTCTGGATGTGCTACGTGAGGCATGGGAGGCGGAGCCAACTAAAGGACAAGCGGTTCCTGAATATATAACTTTTCTGCGGGGTAGGCTAGCGGAGATGGCAGACCTGGTGTCCAGCAATCTCCAGGAAGTGCAGGGAGCACAACAGCGTCAATATAACAAGGTATTGGTGCTTGTCCCGTCCGATCCCCATAAGTTTCTGGCACAATGGAGGGGGCCGGTAGAAATTGTAGAAAAGGTGGGCCCAGTTAATTACAAGGTGCATCAGCCCGGGAGGCGTAAGCCTCATCAAATATATCATATTAACCTTTTAAAACCCTGGAAGGACCGGGATTGTTTTTTTTTTCAGACAACCTGACATGGAAGAGAGTGAGGCGCGACCCGGGGGTTCCCTGACTGTAGCCACCGGCGGCCAACTGAATAAACAGCAGCAGGCCGAGCTGGATAGGCTGATACAGGGTATTCAGACCTCCCAGGGTCCACACACCTCTTCCAGCACCGGATCGAGACCGAACCGGGAGTAAAGGTACAGCAAAGGTACATTAGGGTACCAGAGGCTAAACGGGAAGTCATGCGCAATGAGGTGCGTAAAATGCTGGATTTGGGGGTTATCCGGGAGTCACGCAGTGAGTGGTGCAGCCCTGTGGTCATGGTGGATAAACCAGATGGTTCAATTAGATTTTGCATAGATTTCAGGAAACTGAATATGGTATCTAAATTCGATGCTTATCCCATGCCTCGGGTGGATGAGTTACTGGAGCGGTTGGGGACCGCCCAGTATATCTCTACCCTGGATTTAACCAAGGGATACTGGCAGGTACCGTTGTCCCCAAGCTCCTGCGAAAAGACGGCGTTTGCCACCCCTGACGGCTTATTTGAGTTTGTGGTTCTGCCTTTCGGTCTTCACGGAGCCCCTGCTTCTTTTCAGCAGTTAATGGATCAGGTGCTGCGTCCTCACACTGCATATGCCGGAGCCTATTTGGATGATGTTGTCATCTTTAGTGATGACTGGCAGACTCACCTACAAAGGCTTCAAGCAGTACTGAACTCCATACGTGAGGCCGGATTGACAGCTAACCCAAAGAAATGTAGGTTAGCCTTCTCTGAAACACAATATCTGGGGTATACTATAGGCAGGGCTGGCTGAAGCCACAAGAAAAGAAGGTGGAGGTCCTTCACAGTTACCCTCGGCCCAAAACTCAAAAGCAGGTTCGAGCATTCCTGGGGTTAGCGGGGTATTATAGGAGGTTCATACCACAATTCTCCACTCGCGCTACACCCCTCACAGAGCTCACAAGAGGTAGGAAAAACCAACCCATTGTGTGGTCAGACCAGTGTGAAGCGGCATTTCAGGACCTAAAGCAGGCTTTAGCCTCGCACCCCGTTTTGCGTAATCCTGATTTTTCAAAACCGTTCCTCATACAGACTGATGCGTCCAATGTGGGCTTGGGAGCAGTCTTGGCACAGGATGTTGGGGGGGAGGAGCAAACGATTATGTATCTAAGTAGGAAGCTCCTTCCCCGTGAGCGTAATTATGCAACTATTGAGAAAGAATGCCTGGCCATAAGATGGGCCGTGGAAAGTCTCAGGTATTACTTATGGGGCCGCCGTTTCACACTCGTCACCGACCATTCCCCTATTAGATGGTTGTATAGTCAGAAAGATAGCAATCCGCGTCTCACTTGCTGGTTCTTGACCCTCCAGCCTTACTGTTTCGATATAAAACACCGGGCTGGGAAGGAACATGTGAATGCTGATGTGCTGTCCAGACTGCATGATGACTCTGTTTTTTTTCCCAGGAATATGCAGTCGCAAAGGGGGAGGGAATGTGAGCCAGCTCACAGATTCACCAGCAGGAGGCGTTCATGGCAGGCTAGGAACAAGCCCACAGGTGTGGCAGATAATACAATGATAGACCTGTGGTCAGCATACTTGCCTGCCATGACGTCCAGGAGTTAACGGGTAAACAGGCTGCAGGTGTGGTTAGGTAGGGGACCAAGGATGTATCTTGGTTGATTCCCATTAGCATAAATTGCCCGCACCTGTAGCCTGTAACCGTCCCATTACCAGATGATGCAGGACCCTTTAAAAGAAAGCCTTCACAGCCAGTCAAGGGGGCTTCTAACCAGGGAGCAGCGTGAGGTTATCCACAACATAGACGGACTGTCAATATAAAACAGAAGCTAAAAGAACTGCCTTTGCAATTAACACTTTCTTTCCTTTCGCTGTTGGAGGGAATACAGCAACGGGGAAATAGATGCCGCTGGTTTTTACAAGCTGGAGACAAACTGAAGCCAACAACCAGCCTGGTAAAACCCTGGAACCAAGTAATCTAACTGGATGTGGGGAACTGTCCAGTTAGTTTACATTTTTGGTTGTTTTTTTTGGTTATACAAATCCTGTTTGAACTGTTTATTTTCTTTACCTTGCATCTCACAACTAGGACGGTATTTTCTGTTGTGAAGTAAGCAAGCAAGTTTATTTGTTGTGTTTTTGTGAAGTTTAATAAACCAACTTGGATTGGAAACTATTGTCTGCTTGGTCTGTGTGCACCCACTCGCCCACAATATATATATATATATATATATATATATATATATATATATATATATATAAACTATATTATGTCTCTGGTCTGCAGTTTTGAATGGAGTTATATTTCCTATACTACACAAGCAGTCTATTTAAAACAATGAAAACCAATGGTTCTCCTTTCATTTTCACAATTAGTCTCTTGGTAGTTATTTTTTTGCACAACCCCCTGTCTGCAGACTTCTGGAGGCTGCAGAGAACTCTTCCAGTGTCAGAGTGACTCTTCACTTTTTGAAACACAGAAGGTACGTTCTATTATTTTTTTGAAAGAGACATGTTATATGCAATGCAGCTGTATAAAACACAGTTGGATTTTCTATTATTATTATTATTATTATTTATTTCTTAGCAGACGCATTTCAAGTGTTACAATACAAGTAATACAATAAGAGCAAGAAATACAAAAACTTTTGTTCAAGTGTGGCAAACCACAATTCAATAATACAGCAGATAATAGTGAGAGTTACATCAGGATATGATTAAATAGTGATAGTTACATCAGGATATGATTAAATACAAAATACTACGTGTTAAACACTTGGCTAAAACTTTTCTAAAACTCCTACCCCTGGTCACCCCACTACAAAAAGCAGGTGACAAATGTTACATGGCTGTATCACATCACATGAGGGTCTGCACAATATTGTAAAGAGATGTTATATGGCTATAGCACATCAATATCCGGGTCTACTATATACATGTATTCTAAAAAAAATTCAGATCGCTATTTTACATTAGTAACAGGGTCTACTGCATCTAGTACGGGGTCAGCACTGCTTTTTTCACCCAGCTGAAGAAGGACTTGTAGTGCGAAACATTCTGATAAATAATTTCTTTATCAATTATTCACATTTTTATGCACCTATATTATCTTTTTCTTTTTGATTAAATATATATATATTGTGACGGGGAGCCCTCCTCTATATATATATTGTGCACTATTTTGGTGATTTATTTTGTATTATTATTATTAATATATATATATATATATATATATATATATATATATATATATATATATATATATATACAGACGTGCTCAAATTCGTTGGTACCCCTCCACAAAAAACGAAGAATGCACAATTTTCTCTGAAATAACTTGAAACTGACAAAAGTAATTGGCATCCACCATTGTTTATTCCATATTTAATAGAAATCAGACTTTGGTTTTGATTTTTTATTCAACATAATATTGTAAATAATAAAACAAATGAAAATGGCATGGACAAAAATGATGGGACCGCTAACCTAATATTTTGTTGCACAACCTTTAGAGGCAATCACTGCAATCAAACGTTTTCTGTAGCTCTCAATGAGACTTCTGCACCTGTTAACAGGTAGTTTGGCCCACTCTTCCTGAGCAAACTGCTCCAGCTGTCTCAGGTTTGATGAGTGCCTTCTCCAGACTGCAAGTTTCAGCTCTTTCCATAGATGTTCGATAGGCTTCAGATCAGGACTCATAGAAGGCCACTTCAGAATAGTCCAATGTTTTGTTCTTATCCATTCTTGGGTGCTTTAAGCTGTGTGTTTTGGGTCATTATCCTGTTGGAGGACCCATGACCTGCGACTGAGATAGAGCTTTCTGACACTGGGCAGTATGTTTCGCTCCAGAATGCCTTGATAGTCTTGAGATTTAATTGTGCCCTGCACAGATTCCAGGCACCCTGTGCCAGGCGCAGCAAAGCAGCCCCAAAACATAACCGAGCCGCCTCCATGTTTCACTGTAGGTATGGTGTTCTTTTCTTTGAAAGCTTCATTTTTTCGTCTGTGAACATACAGCTGATGTGACTTGCCAAAAAGCTCCAGTTTTGACTCATCTGTCCAAAGGACATTCTCCCAGAAGGATTGTGGCTTGTCAATATGCATTTTAGCAAATTCCAGTCTGGCTTGTTTTATGTTTTTCTTTCAAAAGTGGAGTCCTCCGGGGTCTTCTTCCTGGAGCCCACTTTTTGCTCAAAAAGCGACGGATGGTGTGATCAGAAACTGACGTACCTTCACCTTGGAGTTCAGCTTGTATCTCTTTGGCAGTTATCCTTGGTTCTTTTTCTACCATTCGCACTATCCTTCTGTTCAATCTGGGGTCGATTTTCCTCTTGCAGCCGTGCCCAGGGAGGTTGGCTACAGTTCCATGGACCTTAAACTTCTTAATAATATTTGCAACTGTTGTCACATGAACATCAAGCTGCTTGGAGATGGTCTTGTAGCCTTTACCTTTACCATGCTTGTCTATTATTTTCTTTCTGATCTCCTCAGATAACTCTCTCCTTTGCTTTCTCTGATCCATGTTCAGTGTGGTGCACACAATGATACCAAACAGCACAGTGACTACTTTTCTCCATTTAAATAGGCTGAATGACTGATTACAAGATTGGAGACATGTGTGATACTAATTAAATAAACTAATTAGTTTGAAATATCACTATAATGCAATTATTTATTATCTTTTCTAAGGGGTACCAACAAATGTGTCCAGGCCATTTTAGAATATCTTTGTAGAATAAGCAATAATTCATCTCTTTTCACAGCTTCTTTGCTTTATTCTATGACATACCAAAGGCATGCAAGTATACATGATAAAATAGCTTTTAATTTCATCACTTTTCAGGAGGAATAAAGCATTATTTCAATGAGCTGTAAGGGTACCAACAAATTTGAGCACGTCTGTATAAACAGCAGTGAAAGGAGGAGTGTTGCCTGAGGTGAAACTGTGTACCCAATGCTGCACTTTGTACCACTGTCCATTTTGCCAGCCAAGCAAATATAAACCCAATAAAAGCCACCATTTAAAAAATCACTTGGATGTCCATCTAAAGGGTGCAGTGCAGTGTGATGGTTTGTTATTTAATGGTTTTTACATGTAACATTGTTGAAGGTTGTTTAATATATTTAGTGAACGATATGCATTTCAAGTAAAATATTGTGCATAAAGTCATTAATACTTATTGTTTACATATGTTTATTTAAATGTTTATAGAGAATGCTCAGGAATACGCACTTGCAAATACAGTAGGCTCCAAAATTATTCATACCCTTTATTCAGTGTAAATAAAATGGGAGAATTAAATTAAAACTTGACCCACCAGCTAATCGCAAAGTCGGAATTTAATGGTGGTTGTATTTATAAGTAGAAGAAAGTGCCCACTTATGATAAATCAAACTGCTATTAAGTGCATATTTCTAATTTGGTTTTAGTGGATGGGTCTAAATGTTGATTTAATCCCCCCAAAGTTGGTTTTAAAATATCAACAAAAAGCAAGTTTACATTCATTATTTCTTGCTATATCATAAAAAACATATCTGTCAAAAATAACTGCATTTTAATTTTTAATATCCAAACTGCATTATATATTTGTAATAAAGTTCTTTGTTTGCAATTTTGATCTCCTTGTTTGTTTTCATAGTACTTTTGACAGGAAAGCAGGACTTCAATCAAAACAGATAAATAAGTGCTTTAAAAAAAAAACCTTCAGACAACTGTGAATTAATTACTGTGTTACATCTACTTTGTCAGGGGTGCATAACTCTGGGGCAAGAAGGTTTTCATTTTTTGATCCCCCTGAGGCCTTCATTACCTGATTTGAATTAACTTGCTTAATTGGACAAGTTTACCCTTTTATTTGCTCTTAAGCAGTTGGAGATTTACAGACAGCTACAAAAACCTGATGGACTGGCTGCGACTCTAGATGAGCAGAATTGTGCACCACTAAATGTATATATTATACTTGATTTTGACAATTTATGTGTGGGAAAATTAAACACGTTCAGTCCAAATGTTTATTAATCGGAGAACATGTGGATGTCAATAAATGCGTTATTACAAATATTAACCACCCATCCATCATCAATAACCACTTCATCCAATACAGGGTCACGGTGAGCTGGAGCTTAACCCGGCAGACACGGTGCAAGGCAGGACTACACCAGGATGGGACACCAGTCCAACTCTCACACTCACACAAGCATGCACACAGAGGGCAATTTAGAGTGACCAATCAACCTGACCAGTATGTTTTTGGATGAGAGGAGGAAACCAGTGTGCCTGGTGAAAATCAACATGAACACGGGGAGAACATGCAAACTCCCCTGAAACGGGAATCAAACCTGGGGCCCTGGAGCTGTGAGGCAGCAGCGCTAACCACCACACCACCATGCCACAAACTATAACCTAATATACATGATAAATCATAAGAGCAAAGATTGTAATCAAGTTCTTCATTAAAACCTCCAGTGGTTACAGAACTCATTGTTATTATTATTATTTATTTCTTAGCAGACACCCTTATCCAGGGTGACTTACAATTGTTACAAGATATCACATTATTTTTTACATACAATTACCCATTTATACAGTTGGGGTTTTACTGGAGTAATCTAGGCAAAGTACCTTGCTCAAGGGTACAGCAGCAGTGTCCCCCACCTGGGATTGAACTCGACCCTCCGGTCAGGAGTCCAGAGACCTAACCACTACTCTACACTGCTACCCTATGTGTATGTTGTGTATGTAATCAAAAAAATCTTCCAATTTTAATAGGAACAGATAAAATCCACTCCCTTTCCACTAATTAATTTCTATACCAACAAACATCACATTTTTAGCTGATGCTTTTATTCAAAGTGACTTGTATTTTTGCCCATTTATAGAGCTGGGTATTTTACTGGAGCAATCTTTGATGTACCTGCTTGCTCAAGGGTACAGCAGCAGTGCCCCACCTGAGTTTGAACCTTCAACCCTCCGGTAAAGAGTCCAGAGCCCTAAACACGAATCCACATGCTGGTATATCTATGTGAACATGTCCAGGGGTGAATATAACCTATATCTAATTCACTTTGTGCATGCCGCAAATTAACATCCATCCATCCATCCATTATCATTAACCGCTTACTCCTTTACAGGGTCACAGTGAGCTGGAGCCTAACACGGCATACACAGGGTGCAAGGCGAGACTACACCCTGGACGGGACGCCAGTCCATCGCAGGGCACCACACACACACACACACACACTCACACAGAGGGCAATTTAGAGTGACCAATCAACCTGGACAGCATGTCTTTGGACTGTGGGAGGAAACCGGCGCGAACAGGGGGAGAACATGCAAACTCCACACAGACTGCAAATTAACAGTTATAGAATTTTATTTATATATATATATATATATATATATATATATATATATATATATATATATATATATATATATATATATATATATATTAAAAACTGATTGCACAATGGTTTACGTAGGCCTGTATTTTTATTTTACATCTACATTGAAATTCTAATTTCAGTTTGTATTTCATTTAGGATATGTAAATACATGGCACATGATATGACCAAAGGGACTTAAACAAAGGGATAATCATTCAACTGATAAATCAATTGGCATATGAGCTTAAAGGACAGAACAAAAACTGGGATGCAAATAATATGAGTGACTACCTGAACTTCAGCTTGCTATATTTTATTGCGTATACCTAGGCTAACCTATACAGATGTAAGCATGTCAATTTTACATTGTAAATAAGATGAGAATGATACACATAATTCTTACTTTAATACGATTAAGTAAATGTAGATTGTGTGAAGCTATACCCCTATAAAAATGTACCACGGTTCTATACTGTAGCTATACCATTATTATTATGGTTGTACTGCATTATTGTAACACAGGGAACTATACATTGATGGTGTAGGATACATATATTATACAATACAATTGTGTCCTTGTTAGGGCAGATTATAGGTATGTGCCTATCCCGCGTTAACCTTTCTACTGTTTCAGTAAAGCTTTCACTTAATTTGGCAAGGTAGGGTTCAGAGTTTGAATGTGTGGTGGCTACCTGAATTAACAGTAGTGATACACACAACAGGTAATAGTACCAGCTAAACAATCCCTCCCTCCCCAAATCTTACAGGACAGGTGAGACGCCCCTACTCCAAGATACACATACAAATAAAATCTACAGCAATAATAACAGTTGCACAATAGCTAAGTTCAAATTGCTATCCGTATTTATTAAAGAAAATTATCAGTTGTTACAGAAAGGAAAAAGTAAGGTTAATTCAGATTATTTTGAATGTCTTACTGGCAGCTCAATAATAAATGTCAATAGTCAATGACAAATAATATTAACCTTTCTAAGCAGTATTACTTAAATTCAGCACTTTAGTTTCCAGAAAGAAAATAATAATCAAATAATTATTTTGTATTTCCAATAAGACAAAACAATTACTTTTGGCTATACACCAGTCTAATACTGTTTCAAACACAAATTTCAAATACTTCTTAAAACACAAACTGAATCTCTTCCATTGCTAAATCAACATTTTTTATATGCACAAAACAATGGGAAATCAATAAAAGTTCAGTATAGTTATGCTTTTGCAGACTTCACATCAAGTGTTGAGGATCCAGGAACGTCTGAAGTGATGTCACTGGGTTGGCAGGGCAAAGGTGAATCAAGGCGATTTACTGCAGCTCCTCTAATAAGCTTACCAGTCCTAATGCTTTTCTCCCTCACAACGAAAACACAGTTGGCTGTCCTAAACGTTTGGAAGTTGAACACAACACTTGCCAGGCGAAGTTTGATCACTTCAGTCCACATCCACTCTTGACAGATGCCGAATCACATCTCTCTCTCACAAAGAAATACTTGCTAACTGTATTTGCCTCAAGTGTATACTGCTAGTTCAGGCCAAACGCATTTCTCCAGAACATGAGCTTTATTTCTGCTAACAAAACTCAGTCCCAGTTCTGGATTTAAATTCAAATACAGTGCACTAACAACCATTTACTTTTTCAAACGTTGCAGTTCAGTTTCAGTTCAAAATAAACAAGATTTAGTGGACTGACTCGAGGAGGGGTGACAACTGAGGATGTCCTAAAATGTACACCACACACAAATGTATCAATCATAGCTAGGGCCCTGCGTTTTACGTGACCTGCTTTCACAGGCTGCACTTCATTCCTCCCACTGCAAGGTGGTCATGTAGTCTGCTTAATTAAACCACCTATTGATTAATAATCTCCCGATTCCTCTAATCATCTCAATTAGTCATTCTATTAATGCGCATTGGCGCGTTGATTAGGCGACAGCACCAGCTACGGACATTCATTTAGTCATGCATCCCTTTATTACTAATACGTCTTATTCAATATTATTTCTTAGAAAGTGTAAATAAATAATTTAAATGTTTCAGTTTACTAGTAGGAACACATAATTTGTCAACAAAATATTAAAAAAACAGCACTGATTCCCGGAACAATTTATATAAAATACTGAAATCATAACATCAATGCTGTAACATATATATTACAAATATAACATTATAATAATAATAATAATAATAATAATAATAATAATAATAATAATAATAATAATAATAATAATAATGCAAGGTGTTCGCAAGCAGCACATTAAGTGTCACTTACAGTTTCATGAAAGAAAATGTCCCATGCATTAAATGTTGCTATTAAACTTAAGCATCGTCAGTTGGTTAACCCTGCCTTCTTTCATAGATTGACGTTGTTCTGTAAAAACTTGGCCATAAGAAAAAACCCTTCTTTCAGCATCTACAGAATTGGTAACAGCTGACAAATATATTTTAGCCTTTCGTGTTAAATTGGGAAATAATTCTTCAGCTTTAATCCAAAATGCATTCAAAGTCATTCTGCTGTTTTTTTTTTGCATATGATAAGTATTTGTCCATTTCTGATCCATTACAGTCAGCATCAAATCCTGGAATAGATTATAATGGGAGGGCTTCCAGATCCAAACTACACACTTGTTGTGGGTCGAATATCCTTTGAATATCAGAAAGTTATGAGCTGGTTGAAAAAACGTGGTTTCTTTTTGCAATGATCCAGGTTGTAGTAATTAGTCAGTTTTTCAGAAACGTCATGGAAGGTTTTTACACATAGTTTGTTTATTGCGGCGTCTGTGCTGTGTACCTCTTTTGCCATTGCCCGGTATGTATTTATTAATTCTGCAACTTTATTATATGTTTGATGGACTCTCACTTCACAGCTTTCAAACCACTGAATCAGATCCACCAGTCCATTAGCATCCGTCGCAATTAGGGAGAGCTGAGATTTTAAACTTTGCACATCTTTATGCAATTTCTGGAGGTCCTTTAACACTACAGTGTTTGGTGAAATGTGCATTTCCTTTTCCACGAAGCCTGGGTAAAAAGGGATGTATTTGGAATGATGTTCAGCAGCAGAATAGCAAGTGCCCCATCGTGTTATGCATGGCTCAGCTGACAACTGCATGGGTAAAGTACAGTCTTCTTGTTGGATTGCTTCTGTCAGGTGGTCTTTAAAACATAATTTTCTGCTTGGGCAATGTTTAAACAATTTTTTTTAACGGCTGCAACCAGCTTGTCTGCTTTCAGAAAATTATTTGCCCAGATATTGCTGGCAAGGGCTGTTATGTGGGCACTACAAGTCAAATGTACTGAATTTGTCAGTAAACCTCGAAGAATGTCATTGTATGCCTTGATCATGTAACTGGCATTATCGGTGACAAATCCAGTCACATTATTAAAATTCACTTCAAATGCGTTTAAACATTTCACAACTCCCTGTGCCACCGATGAGTAATTCACAGAGTGCAGATTAACTGTATCGGCTAATATTACTTTCAATTCAAAGGTATTCGATAGTCCTTGGAGAAAAACAGAATGTGCAAAACATACTGATCTTTTGCATTTGTAGACTCATCAGTAACTACAGATACACTGTCAGACATCTTTACCAGTTGTACAATTTTCATCTTGTGCAACTCATCAATTTGGTGTAGATATTCCCTTCTCAGTTGACTTGCTGTAGGAATTGCTCCCACATTTATTACATGTTTGTTCAGAAATGGATGTAATTTGGGATTATCAGTTTTTCCAGGGGAATATTAGCACAAACAAATGCCTCTGTCAAATTGAAAATAACATCTCGTCCGAGTTCATTTCCGTTCACCTTATGTTTTTTACTGGAGGATGCCGTCTCAAAGCTGTCAATCTCAGCCTTTCGTTTTCTCTGTTTTTCTGATGATAAATGTTGGTCTATTGTTGATTTTCGAGTGTGGTCCAAAGATAAATTGCAAGTTGTGCAAAATAAATTATAACCATCGGTGCACAGAACACCAGGTGGATATTGTTGCATGCATTCGCTCAATGAAATGCTTTTTGATTGCAATGTCTTTGACTCCATGTTTAGGTCTCTCGATTTTTCTTTTAACGCATCAATTTATTCAATTACCATTTATACGTATCATAATTAGCTTTTAATTTTCTAATTAGTCAAAGCATAATGTGTTGATTTCTTAATTGTGAATTCGATTACTATAACTGGAGTGGCTGCAGGGACATCTAGGGGATAGCAGTTGAATTACAATTGAAAAAAACAGGTCGCGTTTGCTCTGCTCAGGCCAAGAGACAATATAAAAACAAAATTCTGAGAGAATCTCCAGTGAACCTGATTGCAGACTATACAGTGCTGGGGGACAGCAGGGTCAAGAGCAACCTGCTGTTTTACATGCAGCATCCCACCGCCTGGCACTCTGTGCAAGACCTACCCCTGCATCAGGAAGAGGGGGATTAGAAAAGGCAGACAGCACCATGCTAAATGTCAATGTGTAACACAATGGCCCAATCATGGTGCAAGGCACTGAGAACAGCCTAGACCAGTTTGAACTCAGCTTCCAGACACTGAAAGAACAGACAGAGAGGGAGAAACAAGAAGCAGAGCCTGCAACCCTGCAGACTGCAGCCCCTCCCCCCTCAAACACTGACCCAGTGAGCGAAACAACACCCCCCACTCACTGCACCCCCTTTCACCAAAACTCTGCAGCAAGAGCTGGAGTTCAGAGTTCAGGGAGCAAACCCTGGCCAACCTAAACTAGAGCAGCCCCACACAGCAGCTCAGAGACGAGGTGACCAGGCTCAAGACACAGCACAGGACCGAGGTGCAAGAGCTGAGAGCAGCGATGAGAGGACTAGAGGAGGACAACCAGACTCTGAAGACTGAGCTCCGGAGAGTGAGAGAGGAGCTGCCCAGGACAGCCCAGCACAACTACGTGAAGAGCCTGTAGAGAGAACTGGAGGAACTGAGAGAAACACTGCACAACACCCATCACCCAGCCTGCACCGACACACACACACACACACACACGCACACTACACCCCCGAGAACTGACACACACTGCCGCCCCCCCCAGCACCGACACACACACTGCCCCACCCAGCACCGACACACACACTGCCCCCCCCACCAGCACCGACACACACACTGACCCCCCACCAGCACCGACACACACATTCACACACAGACTGCCCCTTCTAACACCCCAAACACTGACACACTCACTGTGCAGCAGGCCGGTGCAGAAATTATCATCCTGAGTGACTCAAATGGGAAGTACCTGAATGAGAGGCGCCTCTTCCCTAGTGCCCAACAACACAGACTGCCCAGGACCTGCTGTCAGGGCGAAGACTGAGCAACGCCAAGCACATCCTGAACCACACCGGGACCAACGACCTGAGCGCAGACAGGGGCGATGTGGCCAAAGCCCTGAGGCAGGTGGCAGCTAAAGCATCATTAGAGTTCCCCTCAGCCAAGGTTACCATCTCCACCCTACTGCCCACAGCAGACGTGCCGCGGCGAGTCATCCATTACATCAATGCTGAGGTGTCCCGAGGCTGCGCCCTGCTGCCAAATGTGCACCTGGCACACCACCGTGACATCCGGCACTACCATCTCTATGACCAGATGCTCTTCCCATTTCCCCTCTCTCCTCGCCCCCTCTCCTCTTCCCTCTCTCCCCTCTCCTTTCCTTTCCTCTACTCTCTCCCTTCTCTCTACCTTCTCCAACCTGCCCTCCTTCTTTGCCCCTCCCCTGTCTCCTCTCCCACCCTTCCTCTTTCCCCTTTCTCCTCTATTGTTCTTCTCTCCTCTACTCTCTCCCCTCTCCATTTTCTCTCTCCTCCCATCTCCTTGCTGAGGGGTCTGGGGGCTGTGAGGAGTTTGGGGAGCCCCTTCACCCTCTTTGTCTATAAAACACATAGAAATGCACTTAAGGTGATCATAGCTAAATAAATCCATACTTTCCATGCCATGTACATCCATTCACTATATAGGTATCGTTTTGATGTAAATCTATGTTTTATCAAACACATATTTTCATGTTAAAACATTTGGCCCCATTTGTCTTGCACTTCCTTAGTCATCTGAAGAATGAAAATGTTCTCAACATTCCTGGTAACCAACTACCTGCTTCCCCTAATGACTGATATGCTTTACAGCCAATAAGATGCTAAAATTCCCTAGAGAAATACAATCCCCACCCCTAGTCTTGCTGTAAATCATTGGTTGTTGTCAGACTTTTGAACACTACTGCACATGTAAACACAGTAAATTAGGATACCTACCATAAAGGAGCTGTAATAGAATATAGGATCTCGTGTGCCCTTATGGAATGTGAACCAACAGGAGTGTCAACAACAAGACAGAGGGTTTAACAATGGGAGTTCAAACTAACACAACATCGAGATGGAATTCTATTGAAATGTCCAACATAACGTTAGGCCTACTTTTAAGAACATAAGAACATAAGAACATAAGAAAGTTTACAAACGAGAGGAGGCCATTCAGCCCATCTTGCTCGTTTGGTTGTTAGTAGCTTATTGATCCCAGAATCTCATCAAGCAGCTTCTTGAAGGATCCCAGGGTGTCAGCTTCAACAACATTACTGGGGAGTTGGTTCCAGACCCTCACAATTCTCTGTGTAAAAAAGTGCCTCCTATTTTCTGTTCTGAATGCCCCTTTATCTAATCTCCATTTATGACCCCTGGTCCTTTTTTCTTTTTTCAAGTCAAAGAAGTCCCCCGGGTTGACATTGTCTATACCTTTTAGGATTTTGAATGTTTGAATCAGATCGCCGCGTAGTCTTCTTTGTTCAAGACTGAATAGATTCAATTCTTTTAGCCTGTCTGCATACGACATGCCTTTTAAACCCGGGATAATTCTGGTTGCTCTTCTTTGCACTCTTTCTAGAGCAGCAATATCCTTTTTGTAACGAGGTGACCAGAACTGAACACAATATTCTAGGTGAGGTCTTACTAATGCATTGTAGAGTTTTAACATTACTTCCCTTGATTTAAATTCAACACTTCTCACAATATATCCAAGCATCTTGTTAGCCTTTTTTATAGCTTCCCCACATTGTCTAGATGAAGACATTTCTGAGTCAACATAAACTCCTAGGTCTTTTTCATAGTTCCCTTCTTCAATTTCAGTATCTCCCATATGATATTTATAATGCACATTTTTATTGCCCGCATGCAATACTTTACACTTTTCTCTATTAAATTTCATTTGCCATGTGTCTGCCCAGTTCTGAATGCTGTCTAGATCATTTTGAATGACCTTTGCTGCTTCAACAGTGTCTGCCACTCCTCCTATTTTTGTGTCGTCTGCAAATTTAACGAGTTTGCTTAATATATCAGAGTCTAAATCATTAATGTAGATTAGGAATAGCAGAGGACCTAATACTGATCCCTGTGGTACACCACTGGTTACCTCACTCCATTTTGAGGTTTCTCCTCTAATCAGTACTTTCTGTTTTCTACCTGTTAACCACTCCCTAATCCATGTGCATGCATTTCCTTGAATCCCTACTGCGTTCAGTTTGAGAATTAATCTTTTATGCGGGACTTTGTCAAAAGCTTTCTGGAAATCTAAATAAACCATGTCGTATGCTTTGCAGTTATCCATTTTCAATGTTGCATCCTCAAAAAAGTCAAGTAGGTTAGTTAGACATGATCTCCCTTTCCTAAAACCATGCTGGCTGTCTCCCAGGATATTGTTACCATATAAGTAATTTTCCATTTTGGATCTTATTATAGTTTCCATAAGTTTACATATAATAGAAGTCAGGCTTATTGGTCTGTAGTTACCTGGTTCGGTTTTGTCTCCCTTTTTGTGGATCGGTATTACATTTGCTATTTTCCAGTCTGTTGGTACAACCCCTGTGTCAAGAGACTGTTGCATGATCTTGGTTAGCGGTTTGTAAATAACTTCTTTCATTTCTTTGAGTACTATTGGGAGGATCTCATCCGGCCCAGGGGATTTGTTTATTTTAAGAGCTCCTAGTCCCTTTAACACTTCTGCCTCTGTTATGCTAAAGTTATTTAAAACTGGATAGGAACAGGTCGACATGTGGGGCATGTTGTCCGTGTCCTCCTTTGTAAAAACCTGTGAAAAGTAATCATTTAATATATTTGCTATTTTTTTTTCTTCATCTATGATTTTGCCATTTGTGTCTCTTAGACATTTAACCTCCTCTTTGAATGTTCTCTTGCTGTTATAATATTGGAAAAACATTTTGGAATTGGTTTTAGCCCCCTTAGCAATATTGATTTCTATCTCTCTCTTGGCCTTTCTAACTTCCTTTTTGACTTGTGTTTGCAGTTCCAAGTACTCTTTCTGTGTGCTTTGTTTTTGGTCCCTTTTAAACGCTCTGTAAAGTGCCTTTTTTCGCTGAATATTTTTTTTTAATTGATCTATTAAACCATTTTGGCCATTTTGTTTTAGATTTAGATTTGTCTACTTTTGGGATGTAATTGTTTTGTGCCTCTAGTACTACATTTTTAAAAAACAGCCACCCTTTTTCTGTGGATGTTTTCTCTATTTTACTCCAATCTACTTCTATTAGTCTCTGTTTCATACCTTCGTAGTTTGCTTTTCTAAAATTGTAAACCTTAGCTTTAGTCATTACTTTTGGGGTTTTAAAAAATATTTCAAATGAGACCATGTTGTGGTCTGAGTTTGCCAATGGCTCTCTGACCTCTGTTTTAGTTATTCTGTCTTCATTATTTGAAAAGACTAAGTCAAGGCATGCCTCCCCTCTAGTCGGTGCCTTGACAAATTGCGTTAGGAAGCAGTCATTTGTCATTTCCACCATTTCAATTTCGTCCGTCGTGCCCCCCATTGGGTTTTCCCATTTTATACAGGGGAAGTTGAAATCCCCCATTAGTATGGCTTCACCTTTTCTACACGCATTTCGAATGTCATTGTATAACAGATTATTTTGCTCAGCGTCTGAATTTGGCGGTCTATAGCATGCTCCTATTATTATGCCCTTTGAATTTGTGTCCATTATTCTGACCCATATTGATTCTGCATTGTTTTCTTTGTCCCGATTTAACACCTGGGCTTCAAGGCTATTTCTTATGTATAGCGCTACCCCTCCGCCTCTTCTGTCCTGCCTGTCTTTCCTATACAGTGTGTACCCACTAATATTATATTCGTCTCCATCACTGTCAGACAACCAAGTTTCTGTAACACCTATCACATCGTAGTTGCTTGTTAGTGCAGTAGCTTCAAGTTCTAACATTTTGTTTCTGAGACTTCTAGCATTAAGATAAATACATTTAATAGTGGTCTTACCTGAGTTGTTGCTCTTGTTTTGATGTAGTCTCCCTTCTGTTTTTTTGTTTTCTCCCCCCTTCCTTTCTAGTTTAAATGCTTCTGATCGTTTGCCAAGGAAAAAAAAAAAAAAAGAAAAATGTGCTTGTGGTAAATAATGAAACACCTCTATTTTGATCACTTAAGATTCACTTTATTTCTTTCCTGCATTTTTTGAGTAAATAAACTACATTTCCCATGAAGCAATGCTCGACTCAAGGTTTAAGGCGGGGGTGAAGTTAATAATTGATAAGAGTCTGAACCAGACTATAATACAAACTGATCTAGGTTTTAAGAACTTGATTTGAGGTGTAAAACCAATATTTGTAAAACAAAGTTAGTTTTCTATAAAGAAAATGCGCATTTGATTAAAAGGGTACATTTGTGCAATAACTGTCTCCTGTTGCATGTTTTTACCGCTGGAGCTGTAACAAAAATACTGCAATTAGAACTCGTGTCTTACCCAATATGGCGTCAGTGGTTTTATTCCTCTTAAGGCCTGGTCACGATGGTCGCCTCCTGTGACCACCCTGGATGACACCCGGCAACACACCTGGCGATATGTCTGCCACTTAATATGTTCTATTTTTCAGCCAACACAAGGGCAACATTTTCTCAATACCAGCCAATCAAATTTGATAGTAGTGGCACGTAATAATAAGGATAGATCATAACGTCGGATAGATCATAACGTCAGATAGACAGCGTATGTGTGCTAATTGTGTGTGTGTGTTGTCCTGTCCTGTTTTGTCCTGTCTTTCTCACCGTTTGTGTGTCACCCTGCATGAATCTGTGAGTAAAGAATGTTTTGTGTCTAGGCAGTGCTCGCGCGCAGACTGGGGTGTCACGTGCATAGTGCAGCTGTATGTAGATGGAGTTTGTGTTTGCTGCACTGTGATTTGTGTTCGGTTCTGCCGGTCAGCTGCTTGCGCGGGACCGAGGGTCTGAGCGATTGGTCAGTGTGTATGTAAGGGGATCTCTATTTAGGAGCTGCCTGCGAGCAGCTCGGGGCTGTGTTGTGGTGTACTGATGTTGAATGAATAAACATGTGAATGAGATCTTGCTGCTGTCGTCTGGCTCGTGTTTATAATGTGTGTGTGTGTGTGTCATTATTTATATATATATATATATATATATATATATATATATATATATATATATATACATATATATATATATATATATACACATATATGCATACATATATATATATATATATATATATATATATATATATATATATATATATATATATATATATATATATATATGTATGTATGTATATGTGTATGTGTATTAACCATTCCCGTTTTGTAGGCGGATTGCGGGATCAGTATCAGTAATCAGGTTTCAGTATCAGTAAGCGGTTTCGGGATCAATATCTACATTTAAATCTCATTCATAATTTTTATATAGCAGCTTGATCGCGGTTTTGAGGGTGTCACCATCTTTCTGTTGATCAGTGAGAGTCGGTGAGTTCGTTGAGTCAGCGTTGACCCAACGCTGCGCGTCACTAGCTCTCAACGGTGAGTTAGGAACGATTTTAAGAGTAGTTGTTTCTCAGCGTTGAATTTAGGAATGCAGCCATTATGGTACATTCTGATTCCTGCATTTCATCTAGTTAATTACTGTATATGTATTTGTGACAGAGATCAAATGATTCTTGGTGTTAGATCTCCCTCTCGACCTGTGAGGGCACGGTGCAAGAGGAACAGAGTACCCTTAATTAAATGGCACGACAATTTATTCCGTAGGGTAGGTGGAAGTCGGTCATTTAGGAGAGGAACGGAGCTACGGTATCCAAACTCAATGACCCGACGGTAAACGGTGTAGCATCCGAGGATTGGAGGAGCGGATGCGCTCGTTAATTTAGGGGTCACGAGCGAGGATATAAATAGGGCGGTAGCATACGTGATCTGTTCCTTTGCATATGGTTAAACCAAATAACCTAGAAGGAGCCCGTCTTGTGTGTACTAAAAACCGTGAGTGTTTTGCTTGTCTCTGTATTTACACTGTTTGTCTTGTGTGTCGTTTCTCACCAAGAATACTGAGCACGATCCGGAGCTGCAGCCGCAGGCCAGCGAAAAACCCAGACATCACCTCTCACCTTTCCACTACAGGAACTGTCTTTTTGCACCACTAGCACTAAAATCACGCACTGTCGGAATTGTGTCTGTGTTTTGTGTTTTGTGTGGGTGAAAGAACCAGACTTTGGGTTACGGGTCAAACCCGTGGGATTATAATCAGAAGTGATACACGCCGCTGTACCACTTCCAACACTATTATTGTTTGCAGGTTTGCCTCAAGGCTCTGGACATTTAATAAATTAAATAAACACCCTTGCACCTGTACAACATTGTCTGTGTGATTAATCCGCTCTGCACTGCACTCACCTGCATGTATTCACCACTTTGCCACAGTATTCTATTGATATGCAATGCAGTGTGTGTATGTGTGTGACATACACATACTTGGATGGCTTGGTGTGGTGACGTCACGGACCAGGAAGTAACTGAATCACAACAGTGGATGGGACGGGTGAAGCTGAATGCTACGGCATTCAGGTGATTTTATTAATAAATAAACAAAACAAAAGATTTAAACAAAACAGAAAACAGAAACCAAAGGGCACGAGGGCCAAACAAATAAACAGACAAACAAGTAAGTATCGTGCTGGCTAATCCAGCACGTTTTAGCAATTGTTTCTAAATATCGTTGTTGTTTCTCCTCGCTCTCTCTCGCTCTCTCCGCTCCCCGTACTCTCCTCTGTACACTCCACCACCAACCGAGCAGACAGCTGCAGGTTCTTATACTCTGGCCGAGGGGTTAACTATCTGTTAATTATCTTATTACCCCTCGGCCACAGTCTGCACGCGTTTGGTAAGGATGCGTGACTGTCAGCTAGTTAAATAATCAGTAGCTGATCAGTCATGCATCCTCACGAGGTTTTTAAATATAAATAATAAGAAATACGCGGCACTGTTATCCGCGACGCAAACAATAATACAAATAATAATAATAGGGGCGGGACACTCCGCCACACATGCCCCCCCTTGTGCGCAGCACACTTGGCCTTTTCGGCCACCTCCCCCCCTTATTCCCTAAAGTCCCGGATAGCAGTCCTGGCCCAGGAACAGGGGAAGCAAGGTGTCTCCGGGGGCAGCCATGGCGGGATGTCCTCCTCCCACCCCAACAACTGTAGCGTCCTAGTGGACCACGCACAGGCGGTCTCCAGACCTGCCCCCCCTTCTTCATGGCCGGCAGCTCCCCTCCGTGGGGCTCCGGCCACTCTCTCTCCTGCAGCGAATTGCTGCGGGGGGAGCTGGTCTCCTGACCCCCCCCCCCCCCCCCCTTCTTCATGGTTGGCACCTGCCCTTCATGGGGCTCCAGCCACAGTATTTCCTGCCGCGAAAGTGCGGCTGGGGGAACTGGTCTCCTGACCTCCCCCCCCCCCTTTTCCTTGGCCGGCAGCTCCCCTTCATGGGGATCCAGCCACAGTATTTCCTGTAGCGACCCCAGGCAAAACAGAACCCTCGGGAGCCGACGGCAGCAGCTGCAGACCCTTGGCAGGCGACGGCAGCAGCAGCGGACCCTCGGGAGGCGATGGCAGCAGCAGCGGACCCTCGGGAGGCGACGGCAGCCGCAGCGGACCCTCGGGAGGCGACGGCAGCCGCAGCGGACCCTCGGGAGGTGACGGCAGCAGCAGCGGACCATTGGGAGGCGAACTCGGGAGAGGAGCCCCTGGCCATGGAGGTGGCAGCGGGAGCTCCACTTCTCCCTCGTACCCTGTAACTGGTGGCTCTCCAGGCGATGCGGAGCAACAGGCAGCCCCAGGCGATGCGGAGCAACAGGCAGCCCCAGGCGATGCGGAGCAACAGGCAGCCCCAGGCGATGCAGAGCAACAGGCAGCCCCAGGCGATGTGGAACAGGCATCCTTGGGCGGTGCGAAGCAGGCATCCTTGGGCGGTGCAAAGCAGGCATCCTTGGGCGGTGCGAAGCAGGGCAGGAGCAGTCCTTCCAATGACGGTGGATGTGGAACCAGCAGGTATTCACCCTCTGCTGGTGGAGGTGGGAATGGACCCAGCAGGTATTCACCCTCTGCTGGTGGAGGTGGGAGGGGCAAGCAGTCCTCCCACGGCGATTGAGGTGGAACCAGCAGGTATTCACCCTCTGCTGGTGGAGGTGGGAGGAGCAAGCAATCCTCCCACGGCGGTTGAGGCGGAACCAGCAGGCATTCACCCTCTGCTGGTGGAGCTGGGAGGGGCAAGCAGTCCTCCCACGGCGGCTGAGGTGGAACCAGCAGGCATTCACCCTCTGCTGGTGGAGGTGGCGAAGGCAGAGGCAGCTCCTGCTGCTCTGCTCCTGGCAGTGGAGGTGGCGGAGGCATAGGCAGCTCCTGCTGCTCTGCTCCTGCCTCCCACGGCAGCTGAAGCGGAACCAGCAGGTATTCACCCTCTGCTGGTGGAGGTGGCGGAGGCAGAGGCAGCTCCTGCTGCTCTGCTCCTGGCGGTGGAAGTGGTGGAGGTGGCAGAGGCAGAGGCAGAAGGTATTCTTACTCTGCTGCTGGAGGCCTAGTTTCTGGACCTGTGGGCTTCCCCCCCCCTGGGAGCTGGATGCACGGGCTCCCCCATTCTGGCCGCTGGATGCAAGGGCTCCCCCCTTCTGGGCGCTGGATGCACGGGCTCCCCCCTTCTGGCCGCTGGATGCACGGGCTCCCCCCTTCTGGCCGCTGGATGCACGGGCTCCCCCCTTCTGGGCGCTGGATGCACGGGCTCCCCCCTTCTGGGCGCTGGATGCTTGTGCTCCACCTCTTCATATTGTGTGGGGCATATGGCCAACGTGTGCCCATATGCCCCACAGCCAGGGTACAACCCCGCCACGAGGTTCACAATATAAACCTCCCAGCCATCCTCCCCGATCTCCTCCTACTGTTGCTGCGGTTGCTGTTGCTGCAGCTTACCTCTCCCCCTTCTCTTCCTGCTCCTTCTCCCTGCCTTCCTCTCCTGGGCCAATTCCTCCTCCTCATCCTGGAAGGGGCCGATCGCTACAGTGTGCCCGTAGACCCCGCAAGCAAGGCACCAGCCTTGGTCCTCCAGACCACCGTTTCTCCAGCCTTCCATTTTATTTATATTATTTTATTATTTTTATTTTCCCAAAAACCACAAAAACACTTTTTGAAAAAAAACCAAAACAAAACGTCCTTTTCCTGGTCCGGCTCCTGGAGGCGTTGTTTGTCCCACGCAGGACACCATATGTGACAGGATGGCTTGGTGTGGTGACGTCACGGACCAGGAAGTAACTGAATCACAACAGTGGATGGGCGGGTGAAGCTGAATGCTACGGCATTCAGGTGATTTTATTAATAAATAAACAAAACAAAAGATTTAAACAAAACAGAAAACAGAAACCAAAGGGCACGAGGGCCAAACAAATAAACAGACAAACAAGTAAGTATCGTGCTGGCTAATCCAGCACGTTTTAGCAATTGTTTCTAAATATCGTTGTTGTTTCTCCTCGCTCTCTCTCGCTCTCTCCGCTCCCCGTACTCTCCTCTGTACACTCCACCACCAACCGAACAGACAGCTGCAGGTTCTTATACTCTGGCCGAGGGGTTAACTAGCTGTTAATTATCTTATTACCCCTCGGCCACAGTCTGCACGCGTTTGGTAAGGATGCGTGACTGTCAGCTAGTTAAATAATCAGTAGCTGATCAGTCACGCATCCTCACGAGGTTTTTAAATATAAATAATAAGAAATACGCGGCACTGTTATCCGCGACGCAAACAATAATACAAATAATAATAATAGGGGCGGGACACTCCGCCACACAGTGGATAAGCAAATGTTAATGTCCACAATTACAATAACATTAAGCTATGAATTAAATTTATCATACAATAATAAAATACATATGTAGCGTATTTAACATTGTTTTATTTTAAATTTGCTGTGTATGCAGTATGCCTGTCATTCCTACTTGACCCCCAATCATAACATCTTTTGTTTTAACAGTAAACAAAGTGATTTATTATTTTTTTAAATCTCAGGTCTGCCTTCTTACACTCAAAAGCCTTGAATTAAAAGTACATTATTGTTTAGGATAATGAATACTGATGTATTTACTATGTTTGGCATCTTAAATATGTAGACATACAAACTAAATAATTATACTAATGTACACCTTTTTATTTAATTAAGAAGGAACTACAGGTTTGGTAATGTAACTAGTACATTTTTATATCATAATCTTCATTCGAAGCTTACGTGCATTATGATTGGGTTGCATTACTGTCGTAATGTGAATGCTTAGAATGTATATAATGCAGTTCAAGTTATGCCACTAGAGGTCAGTAGCGCCCTATATACTTACCCTCTCCTAGGATACCAGTCGGTCGAGGAAGTCCTTAGTTAGAGAACACTAATGTGTAGGTTTCAACAGAGATTGTTCTAATAAAGACACTGTGATTAAAGTTATACTCTTGCATCTTGGATCTCAGGTTATTACAATTACGTTGTTGCCTGTGTGTTGCCAGCTTGTCGACTAGATAATTGTGTCTTGTGTGACCACCGCAAACTGCTAGGCAACAAGCAGGCAACAAATGTGTTCTTGTTGCCGTCGACAGCAAGAGGAACACATTTGTTGCAATGTGAAATGTAACTTTACCAACACGGCCCCGGATGTGGCAAGCCATCGGGGCCAAAAACGTGTTGACACAACGAGTAAGAAAGTTTGGCAATCTGTTGTGAAAGTGCCAGTGAATGGGTAGCATTCTCATCACGTGACTGTTTCACAATGCATATTGAGAGGAACTGTAGTTCCTCGTACAAGTTAGAAAAACTTGTTTGAAACTACCGAGAGTCTCTATACAGCTCAGAGAGTTTTGCTGTTTTAACCATGTTGCAGTCGGTCGAGGAAGTCCATAGTTAGAGAACACTAATGTGTAGGTTTCAACAGAGATTGTTCTAATAAAGACACTGTGATTAAAGTTATACTCTTGCATCTTGGATCTCTTGCATCTTACAGGCGAAAGAGTGAAAACATTGGGTGCTGCAAACTTAACTGTACAGTACAGAGAGACTGTTAAACAGCTGCCAGTAGTAGTAGTGTCTGGCAAAGGACCAAACCTACTGGGCAGCTATCCAAAATGCACCTGCACCTACCAACATAACAGAGCTTAAGGCTTACTTAGGACTTTTGAACTATTATAACAGGTTTTTACCTAACCTGTCAACACTGCTGGCTCCACTGCACAAATTGTTGAGAAAAGACACAAAATGGCAATGGAAAAAAGAGCAGGAGGCTGCTTTTGAGAAATTTAAAAAGCTCATGCAATCCACAGATATACTTGTGCATTACGACAGTGAGAAAGAGCTGATTCTGTCCTGTGACGTCTCCCCCTACGGGGTAGGCGCAGTACTTTCACACCTCATGCCGGATGGGTGGGAGAGACCCATAGGTTTTATGTCAAGAACACTCACATCAGCTGAACGAAACTACTCTCAGCTTGATAAAGAGGGACTGGCTGTGATTTTCGGGGTGCAACGGTTTCACAAGTATCTCTATGGTAGAAAGATATGCACAGATCATAAACCGCTTCTTTCACTCTTCAACGAAATGAAGGCTGTTCCACAGATGGTGTCACCGAGGATCCAGAGGTGGGCTGTGACACTGCGGGCGTATGAGTACGTGATAGTCTACAAGGCGGGTAAGGACCACGGCAACGCAGACGCCTTGAGTCGTGTGCCACTGCCGGACACTTCCCAATCCACAGGTCTGGAAGACAGGGTGCTGATGATGGAAGACATTGCGATGGTGACTTCAGAGGAGGTGAGAGTGTGGACAGGTAAAGATTCCATACTGTCTAGGGTGAGAGAGCACGTTTTAAGGGGGTGGCCACTGCAGGGGGAAGGAACAGATTTTACACCTTATGCTGCTATGAAGACAGAATTGAGTGTGCAAGATGGTTGTGTCTTGTGGGGGACACGTGTAATCATCCCACAGCGAGGATGACAGGCTGTGTTGGAACAGCTGCATCAGTGCCATCCAGGGGTTTCGCGCATGAAGGCTCTGGCCAGAAGTTATTTCTGGTGGCCCAAACTAGATGAGGAGATAGAGACACGGGTAAAGGCATGTAGCAAGTGTCAGGAACACCAGAAAGCACCAGCCACAGCCCCGCTACATCCCTGGGAGTGGCCAGACAAACCCTGGAAACGATTACACATAGATTATGCAGGACCATTTATGGGGCAGATGTTTTTGATACTCATAAATGCTCATTCCAAATGGATGGATGTTTACCCGGTAACTTCAGCAACATCAGCTGTTACAATTGACTGTTTGCAAAAAAGTTTTAGCAATCAGGGATTACCAGAAATGGTAGTTTCTGATAACGGCACCTGTTTGTCAGCTCAAAGTTCAAGGAATTCATGAACAAAAATGGCATTGTCCATGTTACATCAGCCCCGTTTCATGCGTCTTCCAACGGTCTCGCAGAACGAGCCGTTCAAATATTCAAGACGATGATGAAGAAAGCGGGAGAAGGAAGTATGTCAACTAAAGTGTCAAGGGTTCTATTCAGCTATAGGTTAACACCGCAAACTACCACAGGACTCTCTACAGCAGAGATGCTACTAGGGAGGAAACTTCGGTCTACGCTTGATTTAGTGCATCCCGATTTAAAGAGGAAAGTGAAACTTAAGCAGAATAAACAAAAGGAACACCATGACAAGCACACAAAGGGGAGGAGTTTTGGAGACGGAGACTCTGTGATGACAAGAAACTTCAGTCACGGTCCCAAGTGGATACCAGGAGTCATTGCAACAGTGACTGGTCCTGTATCTTTCAAGGTAATGCTGGGAGATGGCAGAATAGTACGCAGACACATAGATCAGATCCTGTCTAGACAACAGGACAACACCATTGGGTCAGAGGATATTGTGCAGGACACACCTGCAGAGGTTCTACAACCACCAGCTAGAGTAACCATGCCAGATGAACTTGTTCCAAGCAATGCGGACACTGTCTCAGAGCAGCTTGTTTTGAAAACAGGGGAACAAACTGGGAGTTCCCCAAAGGTGGGCAGGGACAATCAAAGCATGGCACAAGCTGTTGTGTCGTTCCCAAATAACTGTCAAAAAGCCTGGTTACCTGAAGGACTTTGAGTTGTAAAAAAAAAAAAAAAAGTTTGAAATTAAATGTTTATGTACAGTTAAGGATGGACTATTGTGTGTAGTTGTTGTTACAGCAATAGTTCAGAGACATTTAGTGTATTAGTGTTACATTTTGTTTATAACTGTGTTTAAAATGTTTCTAAATTTTAGAGAAGCTGAAATCTTAAGGGGGGGAGAATGTAGTAATGTGAATGCTTATGTATATAATGCAGTTCAAGTTATGCCACTAGAGGTCAGTAGTGCCCCATATACTTACCCTCTCCTAGGATACCAGTCGGTCGAGGAAGTCCTTAGTTAGAGAACACTAATGTGTAGGTTTCAACAGAGATTGTTCTAATAAAGACACTGTGATTAAAGTTATACTCTTGCATCTTGGATCTCAGGTTATCCAAGCCATCGGGGCCAAAAACGTGTTGACACAACGAGTAAGAAAGTTTGGCAATCCCCTCCTCAAAAAACCTACCCTCGACCCCACCTCCCTCCAGAGCTACCGTCCTGTCTCCCTCCTACCCTTCCTCTCCAAAACCCTTGAGCGGACTGTACACCGCCAGCTCTCTGCTTTCCTGTCCAACCACTCTCTGCTTGACCCTCTCCAATCTGGCTTCCGCTCCGCTCACTCCACTGAAACCGCCCTTCTGTCTGTCACCAACTCACTTAAGTGTGCCCGAGCTGCCTCTCTCTCCTCTGTCCTAATTCTCCTCGACCTCTCTGCTGCCTTTGACACTGTTGATCACTCTATTCTACTATCATCTCTTGCTGACCTGGGGATCTCTGGCACTGCTCTGGCCTGGTTCTCCTCCTACCTCTCCAACCGCACTTACCAGGTAACCTGGCGTGGAGCAACCTCCACACCTCACCCTCTCTTAACTGGAGTCCCCCAAGGGTCAGTCTTGGGTCCTCTCCTGTTCTCTCTCTACACCCGCTCCCTGGGCCCCCTCATCGCATCCTATGGTTTCTCATACCATTTCTATGCTGATGATGCTCAGATTTTCCTCTCCTTCCCCACCTCTGACTCCACCATCTCCTCCCGTATCTCTACCTGTCTGTCTGCTATTTCCTCCTGGATGCACTCGCATCACCTCAAACTCAACCTCTCTAAATCTGACCTCCTTTTCTTTCCCTCCTCCTCCCCCTCCTCTGATCTCTCTATCTCTGTTCCTCTGGAATCTACCACACTCTCTCCCTCTTCCTCAGCTAAGAACCTTGGAGTCACCCTGGACCCCTGCCTCTCTTATTCCCAGCACATCTCCACTCTGGCACGCACTTGCAGATTCTTCCTGAGCAACATCCGAAGAATCCGACCCTTCCTCACCAACTATGCTACCCAGCTCCTGGTCCAGGCCCTGGTACTCTCCCGCCTAGACTACTGCAACTCCCTCCTGGCTGGCCTCCCTGCGTCCGCCACCCGTCCGCTCCAGCTCATCCAGAACTCTGCTGCTCGCCTGGTGTTCTCTCTACCTCGCTTCGCCCACGCTACTCCACTACTCCGCTCGCTCCACTGGCTCCCGATCACCGCTCGCATCCAGTTCAAGACTCTTGTACTAGCCTACAGGTGCCTTGATCAGACTGCACCCAGCTACCTCCAGACCCTCATCTCTCCCTACACCCCCACTCGACCTCTCCGCTCCGCCTGCACTAGAAGACTGGCTCTACCTCCGCTACGCTCCCCTGCCTGCCGAGCCCGCTCCTTCTCCACCCTTGCTCCGCAGTGGTGGAACGACCTTCCTACAGATGTCAGGACTGCCCAGTCCCTGACCACATTCCGGCGCCTCCTTAAGACTCACCTCTTCAAACAGCACCTGTAGAACTCCTCTGTTGTATCCTGGGACACTATCACCCTTCATTTAAATATGCTTTATTTTGCTCTTATCTGCCCCCTATTTTACTGCATTTAATCCTGTACCTCAGAATATTGTAATCTGCCAAGTGTTTAATCTGTAGTATTTTGTACTTAATCATATCCTGATGTAACTATCACTATTTAATCATATCCTGATGTAACTTTCACTATTATCTGCTGTATTATTGAATTGTGATTTGTCACACTTATTATTGAATTATTGTATTTCTTGTTCTTATTGTATGACTTATATTGTAACACTTGAATGTATTTGTATTTGCTTGCGATTGTAAGTCGCCCTGGATAAGGGCGTCTGCTAAGAAATAAATAATAATAATAATAATAATCTGTTGTGAAAGTGCCAGTGAATGGGTAGCATTCTCATCACGTGACTGTTTCACAATGCATATTGAGAGGAACTGTAGTTCCTCGTACAAGTTAGAAAAACTTGTTTGAAACTACCGAGAGTCTCTATACAGCTCAGAGAGTTTTGCTGTTTTAACCATGTTGCAGCGGCAAAACTAAATCACTTAGAATTACAATCTATACCAGTACCAAAAGTCTGAAACTTTCTTACATCAAAATGTGAAAAAAATATATAAAATACATCTTATACACAATGAGATATAAGTTGTCAAACTAAGGTAAAATTGTTCTTCTTCCTCTTCTGTTTACTTAAGGGTGTATAGCGACTTTTCAAAGAGAAAAGCTAAACTGGACATCTACCAATCATGTGATTCCACATGTTGGTCAACGTCAAAATAAACCAGGGAACGCAAGCAGTTTGATATCCACACCATTTGTATTAAACAATATATTTCTGTTTTAAAACAGCACATTGCACAATTTTTTTTTTCCATTGTTTGATCTTGCAACATGACATCCTTGAAGCACACACGACCTTAGCCTGCTGTGCCACTGGGCTGTTGTTGAAATGTATTAATTTTTTAAGCTTAGATCCCATGCCTGACCAGCTTTCGCTGAAAACCTGAATGTGTTGCTCGATTCTAGAAATGTTCTATTTCCTGTTTGTTTGGTAGATACCATAGAATGGAATTGTACACAAGAGTAGCATGTAGCTTCCGTCTCTAAATCTCTGATAAATTGTAGTTCCTCGTTTAATTAAAAATAAATCAAGGAATAATTTATTTGGTAGAAATAAATAAATGATTTAAACAAATGCATAGAGGAATAAATACATTTAGAAATAAATATTTTTAAATAAATGTAGAAATGAATACATGTTTATGTTAAAAATGTATAAATAAATTAATAAATAGCAAGCTAGAAAACTACGTCATATTAATTGATTTGGCTGATGCGTTTATCCACAGCAATTGACATTTATATACCTATATAAAAAGTACAAGCTTCATGTAAATATACATATATATATATTGAGAGGAACGGTAGTTCCTCATGTTAGAAAAACTTGTCAGAAACTGCCGAGATTTAGTTATACAACGAGACACTAGCGATTCATCGCTTGCAGAATCTGTGGAGTAGCGGTTAGAGTACTGCTGTGTGGCATTGCTCTGGCAAGCTTCTGCAAGGTCATGTGGGGTCTGCTCTTCTAGGTCCTGTACATCAGTGTCTGCAAAGATTCTATTAAAAACTTGAATACAGAGGCACAATCTCCCATGGCTAGCTGCAATGCAGGAACATTTCTTGTACTTATCAATGCAGCTAAACACATTTGAAAAAAAACTCTCAACTAAGACCATGTCTTTGCACTGGGAAGTCTTTCCCCGCTGAAGCAGCTCCTGGACAAGTCTCTTCTGCATAGAGTCCACGTCAAGACCCTTTTGTTTTGCAGCTTCCAAAGCAATGTGGAGGTGTTTGCAAAGACCTATGAACAATGCTACAATTACATTTTTGTGTAACATGAAAATGAAAATAATAAAATTATATACATACTGTGTATATTATTTATTTCTTAGCAGACGCCCTTATCCAGGACACACTTCATAAAACTAATGTATGTCAATACTATGCAGATGAGAAGACACAAAATACCTCCATTAGAAGCTGCAACACATTCACAAGTGTACTCTGGAAGAACCACAGTGTACCACCAGTTTTCTCTGCTGGTTGACGGTACAAGGCATCTGTAGTCATCCATCCAGTGACTTCGCTCTATCCAGCCCTTTTGTAGAAGTTCCTCAGCTGCCCTCAGACCTGTTGACTCCTTCTCTGCCCTTGGGTTGGTCAAATGTCCAGCTTCTTGTAGCCCATCAAGGTATCTACAGTATATAAGACAAAATAACACTTGTTTGAAACATAACAATTTATGTATATACTAACCTGAATCTTACTACATAGTAAACAACATACCTGTAATACTCCATAACATGTTGTCACAAGGCTGGCTGAGTGGTGACACGTCAGACCCGGAAGAAACACAGACAGACAGACAGTGGTGAGTGAAACTGAGACGCAACGGTAGCGTTCAGAATGTTTATTGCAAAATAAAAAGGTTTTAAACACCAAACAGGACACGGCACTTACGCCAAAATAAATATATAAACAAAACGCACTAACACACAAAACAAGTGGACGAACGTTTAAACAAGTACTGTGCTGGCACTTCCAGCACGCTGTAGCAATTGTTATTCTTTACTTTAGCTTTTATTTCACCCGTTCTCCACTCACGAACACCCAACCCCGAGTGAGTGAAATGTGCATCTATATATACTGTTGTGCTAGGATTCAATTACTAATTAATTATTCACTTGAATCCCAGCACGTGAATTAATTACGTGCAACCTCGTGCTTAAATACAATTACATCTTAAATAACTTGTGCTGCACACACCCATTTATATCCCGTGCAGCAATATCTATACACCAACATTTACACACAACACGTAACATATAAACAAACTACACACAAGGGCGTGGCCACATTGCCACACATGTCTACACAGTAATAGTAGTAGATCATCCAGTTGGCATACCCATTCAGAAACTGATATTTCATAGTGAGTATTCTCACAACTATTTACTGTTCAGCTAAATTATTTGTTTCACTGTCCTCATGGAAGAACCGCCTTCCAAAGGACGACCACATCTGACCACATGTAATCCAATTTTCTTTAATGTAATTGGCTGCCTTAGGGTGGACATTCTTGCAGTGAGATGAAAAAACCTCCTGAAACTGTGACTCCTGCAGGGAAAAAGGAAATCACTGTACACCTGTGACATTCATTCAGTTACCTTTCAGGATAAACATTCACACAATACATGTTATTGTTGGATGTCAACTTTAGGATGTAATTAGTGGTAGTCTACTGCTGGTGAAAATATTGGTTTAAAAGCATGTGCAAACTTACTGTTGTGCAGTACTTCAACTGAAACATTAAGGCCATTACTTTATTCCGCTCCTCCTTCAAACTCGGGCCACTTATCTCTGAATATTTCTTCGTTATCCATCTCTGAACTGCCTAAACAGTTATGGCACAAATAGACAGTGCATGCCATTACTCTTAGTTGAAAAAAATCGAGAGCATTAGAATTTCAAAACTGTTTTGAGGCAGCCTGAACAACAAATCCCTTAATCACCAGACATGTTGGGCACAATGCAGGCACTCTTAGCCTTAAATGTGAAACATTTTAAACAAGATGGGCTTTTCCAAACTTATTTGGACCGGGATGAGTGGTGGGCAGTAGGCTATTGTACTTCACTTCAGCTGGCCATGTAAATTCAAGTGTTATCACATTAAACTTCTATGTTAAACTCTCAAAACTTGTCACACTATACATTACCTGTGTTACATGGAACCAGCAAAGCAGAATGCTTGATTCATTTCAGGTCCTTATCCACCATGATAGTTTCAGGTCCTTATCCACCAGGAGGCTGTGTGGTCCAGTGGTTAAAGAAAAGGGCTTGTAACCAGGAGGTTCTCGGTTCTAATCCCACCTCAGCCACTGACTCATTGTGTGACCCTGAACAAGTCACTTAACCTCCTTGTGCTCTGTCTTTCAGGTGAGATGTAATTGTAAGTGACTCTGCAGCTGATGCATAGTTCACACACCCTAATCTCTGTAAGTCGCCTTGGATAAAGGCGTCTGCTAAATAAACTAATAATAATAATAATAATGAAGGCCCTGAAAGCATTTGTATACATGATACATTATTCTGCTTATTTTACTTATTTAAAAGAAACAGTAACTTGCAAAGCAATCACTGTGGTTTCGTGAGTATCATACTCTGAAAAAATGTATTGATAAATCTCATATTTCAAACATTTAAAAGGGACAATCAGCAATTGCTGCAACAGCCAAATGGCAGTTATATTATGCTTCTTTTGGTGAAAAATGCACCTTGGATGGAATGAAGGATTCCTGTCAGCAAATGCCTGCAGTACATGGATTGTCTCTGTGCTTAATATAATGTAACCTATTGGAAATCCATGCCCGAAAGAATCCCTGGCCATCTGTAAGAGGAGAGACCTACAAAAGAAGCAACTGTCAATTACACAATAAATACACAATCATAGTATAAACTCAGGAAACATGAAAATACTGTCCTCAAATGTTGCCTTGTTGGCATAACCTGGAGAGTATTTAACTTTATTAGCATCAATTTTTTTTTAACTTTCAATCAAACCTATTAAGGTTCTTTAAAAAAAAATAACAAGTACATTGTGGGCTACACAAAATAGAAAGAATTATGTGACAGCACTAAACACAATACTTCAGAGACTAAGCTGTATACCATGGCTGACTTGGGATGGGGTTCTGCAATTATGCAAAAAATTACCAGCATATGTGGCGTCAATGAATATTACTCCTCAGCCTTCCTCCTCTGATATGCAGACTGGAGCACAATTATCAAGGGTTGATCAATTTCTCTTGATAGTGGCTGATAGTAGAGTACATCTTCCTTCAGGTCACATTTTAGGAGCCTATCCACACTGGCAGCATCATTCCTGTCAAATCTGCCTTCAGCCTTATATTTGGAGGATAGATATTTAATATTGGTTGGAGAAGGATAAAATGCTCTGTTGGTGGGATCACTGTACCCTCTTTCTCTGGACCAACAGCCCACTTCCACCAGGATTTCATTTGTTTTTTTTGCCAAGAGCAATGAGCATCTGAATAAAAGATAGCAGGGAACAGTCAATAGTCTTTGTACAATCCTGGAATTTACCCTCATTGTTATGTTCAGTATGTTTGCATTTTCTTCTGATTATTACAGCTTTCCTTGCACACACAGCAGCACTCACAAAGCTAAATGAAACATAAGCTGTGCAACCATTAGCTTGTATTTCAATGGGGTCACCGTTTGACTTTCCTTTGGGCATTCCACTACGTTCACACAAATACTGTTTGTATTGTCCATCATGTTTGAAACGGGTAAATGATCCATATCCATTCTCTTGAAGTGATTTCAAATACTCGAAACTGTCTTCACTGGCATGCAAAAGAGCCACCTCCACCTCAATGCCTGCTTTAGTCTTGATGCCTCTTCGGATAGAGTCAAGGAATCTCTCCTCCATTCTTTCTTCTGCCGTCTCAAGAAATTGTTGAGTCTTGAAAAAATAGTTGTTGTGAAAGTTTTGCTACATACTGTGAAAAGAAAAAGATCTTTTTATTCACTGGTAAGGAGATTAGTCAAGGTTGATAGAACTTATACCTGTTAACTACATTGGTCTCAGTTGAAAGTTTAGAAATGTAATACTGTTGCACATTGATTTATCATCTGTAAACACTGACTGGTTGCAAACTGACACCGGGTTGGTGCACCGGGTACAATATCGCCCACAATCCACTACAAAAACATGACCTAATAAAATGAGGTGGTGTAAAAAGTGGACTGAATTCAGGTTGTGATACAAGCTGATACCAGGTCAGATGTGAAAACTGTGTGCTGATTTGTTCATTAACTGACAACAGATCAGATATAGAAATAGGTCTGGGCTCAGATTTAACCTGATACAGGGTTAATTACAAACTGACACCAGGTCAGATATGAAAACTGGTCTCAATTCAGAATTACAGATACAGATTTGATTATTATAACTAACACAATATCAGATGTGAAAACTGGTCTGGATTTAGATTTGATTATAAACTGACACCAGGTCAGGCATAGAGACTGATCTGGACTCTGATTTAATTATAAACTGATACAGAGTTAATTACAAACTGACAACAGATCAGATGTAAAAACTGGTCTGGGCTCAGCTTTGATCGTTAACTGACATTAGGCCAGATATAGAAACTGGTCTGGGTTCAGATTAAGCCGATACCAAATGTAAAAACTGGTCTGAGCTCAAATTTGATTTTAAGCTGACACCAGCTCAGATGTCAAAACTGGTCTAGGTTCAGATTTCATAATAAACATACCAAATGAAAAAAATTGGTCTAATTTCAGATTTGATTATAAACTGACACCAGGTCAGACATACAGACTGGTCTGGGCTCAGAGTTAATTACAAACCGATACAGGGTTAATTACAAACTGACACCAGGTCAGACATACAGACTGGTCTGGGCTCACAGTTAATTACAAACCGATACAGGGTTAATTACAAACCGATACAGAGTTAATTACAAACCGATACAGTGTTAATTACAAACCGATACAGGGTTAATTACAAACCGATACAGAGTTAATTACAAACCGATACAGTGTTAATTACAAACCGATACAGGGTTAATTACAAACCGATACAGGGTTAATTACAAACTGACACCAGGTCAGATGTCAAAACTGATGTGAGTTCAGATTAGTTTATAACTGACACAAGACTAGATAAATGGTATAGCCTAATAATAATTACAGTAAAACAAGAATAGATATTTAAATTGAAACTAGTCAGACGCGATAAATTTGCTCACTTTACCTAGTAATGGTTAATAGTTAAGTTGGCTAACGTTAGCTAATGACATTAGCTAGCAAACATTGGCTTTTGAACTGATTGTGGGGGGCAACCAAAATGAGCAAAATTGAAAATACTGTACAAAGAGATTACATTAGATGTTTTATTATATCCAGTCACTCCCTCGTTTGTCTATATTTTGTGATAATTATTATTATTATTATTATTTCGTTATCATACCTTTTGCGTGGAGAATGCTGCTGCTCTCTTTGGGGTTTCCCGCGCACTGGGGCGTTCAAATTTCAGTGATGTTGGTGAAGGGAGGGATGGTCGAAGGCGCGCGGTGGGGTGGGCGGGAACTCGCTCTATTGGCAAAACTGACGTTGGACACGCGGCTACGGGCAACTTCGTCCTACAGCACAGACTGCAGGAAGAACCTGGAAAAGTTGGACAAAGAGATAAAGGGAAGTTACAACCAAGTAATACTGCTGAGTGGTGAACCCTGTCCAGCTTGCAGATAAGTGCACAGGGCTAGAATCATTTTGTTGCGATTGGAAACCATTTTATTCTACTGTACGACACATATATTGACTTTACTACTATATAGGAGTTATGAAGTGTGATAAATAGCATTATACCGATTGAACATAATTATTGTGGTGGTCTGTATATAAGACAACCTGCTGGAGTATCGTTAGAAACTTAAATTGGGATACATTACATTGCAACGGAACTGCACTTACCAGCAGGACAGCATTCGGGACAGGGAGAAGCCGGCCCTGGGTTTTGATGGGGCCTGTCTGTGTGGGGCTAATTTATAGCGAAGGGCCATTTTTGGCCTGGAGTGATACTATAAGCCAGGACACAAAGAATACAAGGTTGTATCTTTCCGTGCTACGGCCTCTCTTCTCACGGTTGTGAAGCACAGGGAACCTCCCTGCTTATTTCCACAATTGAACTTGTTTTTAGATAGTGTTAACCTAATCCAATTGTTTTAAGAAAATAGGAACATAAGAAAGTTTACAAACGAGAGGAGGCCATTCAGCCCATCTTGCTCGTTTGGTTGTTAGTAGCTTATTGATCCCAGAATCTCATCAAGCAGCTTCTTGAAGGATCCCAGGGTGTCAGCTTCAACAACATTACTGGGGAGTTGTTTCCATACCCTCACAATTTTCTGTGTAAAAAAGTGCCTCCTATTTTCTGTTCTGAATGCCCCTTTATCTAATCTCCATTTGTGACCCCTGGTCCTTGTTTCTTTTTTCAGGTCAAAGAAGTCCCCTGGGTTGACATTGTCTATACCTTTTAGGATTTTGAATGTTTCAATCAGATCGCCGCGTAGTCTTCTTTATTCAAGACTGAATAGATTCAGTTCTTTTAGCCTGTCTGCATATGACATGCCTTTTAAACCCGGGATAATTCTGGTTGCTCTTCTTTGCACTCTTTCTAGAGCAGCAATATCCTTTTTGTAACGAGGTGACCAGAACTGAACACAATATTCTAGGTGAGGTCTTACTAATGCATTGTAAAGTTTTAACATTACTTCCCTTGATTTAAATTCAACACTTCTCACAATATATCCAAGCATCTTCTTGGCTTTCTTATAGCTTCCCCACACTGTCTAGATGAAGACATTTCTGAGTCAACATAAACTCCTAGGTCTTTTTCATAGTTCCCTTCTTCAATTTCAGTATCTCCCATATGATATTTATAATGCACATTTTTATTGCCTGCATGCAATACTTTACACTTTTCTCTATTAAATGTCATTTGCCTTGTGTCTGCCCAGTTCTGAATGCAGTCTAGATCATTTTGAATGAACTTTGCTGCTGCAACAGTGTTTGCCACTCCTCCTATTTTTGTGTCGTCTGCAAATTTAACAAGTTTGCTTACTATACCAGAATCTAAATCATGAATGTAGATTAGGAATAGCAGAGGACCTAATACTGATCCCTGTGGTACACCACTGGTTACCTCGCTCCATTTTGAGATTTCTCCTCTAATCAGTACTTTCTGTTTTCTACATGTTAACCACTCCCTAATCCATGTGCATGCATTTCTTTGAATCCCTACTGCGTTTAAAAGCTTTCTGGAAATCTAAATAAACCATGTCGTATGCTTTGCAATTATCCATTGTCAATCTTGCATTCTCAAAAAAGTCAAGCAGGTTAGTTAGACACAATCTCCCTTTCCTAAAACCATGCTGACTTTCTCCCAGGATATTGTTACCATATAGGTAATTTTCCATTTTAGATCTTATTATCAGGCTTATTGGTCTGTAGTTACCTGGTTCGGTTTTGTCTCCCTTTTTGTGGATCGTTATTTCGTTTGCAATTTTCCAGTCTGTCGGTGCAACCCCTGTGTCAAAAGACTGTTACATGATCTTGGTTAGCAGTTTGTAAATAACTTCTTTCATTTATTTGAGTACTATTGGGAGGATCTCATCCAGCCCAGAGGATTTGTTTATTTTAAGAGCTCCTAGTCCCTTTAACACTTCTGCCTCTGTTATGCTAAAGTTATTAAAAATTGGATAGGAACAGGTCGACATGTGGGGCATGTTGTCCATGTCCTCCTTTGTAAAAACCTGTGAAAAGTAATTATTTAATATATTTGCTATTTTTTTTTCTTCATCTATGATTTTGCCATTTGTGTCTCTTAGACATTTAACCTCCTCTTTGAATGTTCTCTTGCTGTTATAATATTGGAAAAACATTTTGAAATTGGTTGTAGGCCCCTTAGCAATATCGATTTCTATCTCTCTCTTGGCCTTTCTAACTTCCTTTTGACTTGCGTTTGCAGTTCCAAGTTCTCTTTCTGTGTACTTTGTTTTTGGTTCCTTTTAAACACTCTGTAAAGTGTCTTTTTTCACTGAATATTTTTTTAATTGATCTATTAAACCATTTTGGCCATTTTGTTTTAGATTTAGATTTGTCTACTTTTGGGATGTAATTGTTTTGCGCCTCTAGTACTACATTTTTAAAAAAACAGCCATCCTTTTTCTGTGGATGTTTTCTCTATTTTACTACAATCTATTTCTGTTAGTCTCTGTTTCATAGCTTCATAGTTTGCTTTTCTAAAATTGTAAACCTTAGCTTTAGTCATTACTTTTGGGGTTTTAAAAAATACTTCAAATGAGACCATGTTGTGGTCTGAGTTTGCCAATGGCTCTCTGACCTCTGTTTTAGTTATTCTGTCTTCATTATTTGAAAAGACTAAATCAAGGCATGCCTCCCCTCTAGTCGGTGCCTTGACAAATGCATTAGGAAGCAGTCATTTGTCATTTCCACCATTTCAATTTTGTCCGTCACGCTCCCCACCGGGTTCTCCCATTTTATACGGGGAAGTTGAAATCCCCCATTAGTATGGCTTCTCCTTTTCTACACGTATTTCGAATGTCATTGTATAACAGATTATTTTGCTTGGCATCCGAATTTGGCTGTCTATAGCATGCTCCTATTATTATGCCCTTTGCATTTGTGTCTATTATTCTGACCCATATTGATTCTGCATTGTTTTCTTTGTCCTGATTTAACACCTGGGCTTCAAGACTATTTCTTATGTATAGCGCTACCCCTCTGCCTCTTCTATCCTGCCTGTCTTTCTTATACAGTGTGTACCCACTACTATTATATTTGCCTCCATCACTCTCAGACAACCAAGTTTCTGTAACACCTATCACATTGTAGTTACTTGTTAGTGCAGTAGCTTCAAGTTCTAACATTTTGTTTCTCAGACTTCTAGCATTAAGATAAATACATTTAATGGCTGTCTTACCAGAGTTGTTGCCCTTGTTTTGATGTGTTCTCCATTCTGTTGGAAGGCAGCACACTGTTGTAGTAAGGGGGTCCAAACTGCGAACTGAACTTGCAGTGTTTCTCAATATGGAGTCCCCAACAGTCATGACCTCCCTTCTTTTTGCTGCCTGGCCAGCACTGTTTATAGGATCCTGGATATTGTTTCTTTCATTCTCTTGATGTTAGTTTTGGTCATCTAAATGTTGAAGTGGTTCAAATTTGTTGGATGTTTGGATTTCTGGTGGTTGTGTTTGACGAAGTTTCTTTTTTTCCCCTGCTTCTGCCTATCTGAACCCAGCTGTTTTGACTCTCTTCCATCTCCCTGGTGACTTTCAGTCTGCTAGGGGTGCAGAGTTCCATGAATTGTGGGTGTGTCAGCTACTCAAGCTCCTGTTGCTGTCTCATGTCCTCCAGCTCCATTTAAGAACATAAGAAAGAACATAAGAACATAAGAACATAAGAACATAAGAAAGTTTACAAACGAGAGGAGGCCATTCAGCCCATCTTGCTCGTTTGGTTGTTAGTAGCTTATTGATCCCATAATCTCATCAAGCAGCTTCTTGAAGGATCCCAGGGTGTCAGCTTCAACAACATTACTGGGGAGTTGGTTCCAGACCCTCACAATTCTCTGTGTAAAAAACAGACTTACTCGTTGAAGCAAGTCCTGGATCGTGCGGCACTTTACACAAACTTAGTTGAGCTCTGTTGGGTTTTCTCAGATTTCCCACATCATGCAGTTGTCACAGATTACTGGCTTGAAGACCATGTTTTATTATTATTATTATTATTTTTTTTTTGGAAGTTAAGTTTAGCTTCTGCAGCTGTCAACCTGCTTTCAAACTGCTTCTAACTGTGCTGTACTTGTCCACGATTGCACTTCTCCCACGCTGTCGCTTTCACACGCTGTTGCTCTGAATAATGGCTGCCTTTTGTTTGTTTCTGCGTTGTGCTGCGAGCTCCGCCCCTCCCCCGTGTCTCAGAACGGCACGGAATTTGAAACAGCTGTTCCAAGTTTCAGCTTGGCGCAGCTGATTCAATATAAATGTTTAGTTTATATAAAGGTTTTACGTCAATAAAAAACAGGAACTTTAGGTTTGAATATAAGACAATAAAGTGTAAACTGTATTTAATAACTTTAATACATAGTAGACTTACTGGAAGAAAAATAGCCTCACCTTTACCGACTTGCAGCAGAGCGGTGCTAGATCTGGAAAGTTCTTTTTGGCAGTCAAAGCGAGATTTAATTGCCGTCAGCAGTTTTGAATCCAAGGCCTTTCCATAATGAGCAAAATTAACTTCTTCATTATATCATAGAAATGAATGAAAACTTGGCAGCCAAAGCAAGCATTTCATTTAAATTAGAAAAGTTGTCTACAGTATCAGACAGGTAGTGACTTTAATTGGGATAATGTTTGAGAGCCAAAAAATTACTTCATGCGGTGAATTTGGAAAAGCGCTTACAGTGGAGTTTCATATTAATTAAAACACTAGTCTTGGTAAGAAAACAGTGTCTGAAAACCTGCTTGTGCAGGCAAATTTTAGAAACAGAGGTCAGACTTAGTCCAAGAATGGCACAGTTAAATAAAACTATTATATTTAACATGTTAATTATATCTTAAATTTAAATGGAAAGAACTGACCTGACCATTGCATGCTTAGTACTTTCATACAAGGGCTTATGACAGGATCAAAAGGAGTCCCTGTCGTAATTCGCTCTCCCGACCTAGGCTGTGTAGGGTTGACCGTGATTGGGTCAGGAGGCTGAACTCTAACCATACAGGAAGTTCCGGGTCAGGTGGCCATCTTGGACCAAGGTGGAACCATGTGGCCATCAGGTCCCATCATTGCAATCAGCTATGCTGTTCTCGTCGATTGGCTGACGTGAGGCAGCATGCTGATTGCAGGGATTACAAGCGTCCGGAGGGAACCCGGCCCTGCATTGCGGCCCAGCAACTCTGGGACCAACTGACCCGCTGGCTGCGTCCCACTGAACGGACCACCCAACAAATCATTCGAGGATTCACTGCTTCGGGTGGACCCCAGTCCAGCCCCAGCGGTCCCAGTGAAGTATCGACCTTCACCAGCGCACCCAAGGACTGCAGCGAGGCCTTCAGTTTTCCCTGTCCCTTTGAGCGCCTCAAGTCCAAACTGGAGACTGAGGTTAGCTCCCAGCTGGGCCAGAGAGAATCCCTGGACTCCCCCCCCCAGTGGTGGACCAAGGGACAAGCAGCTGCCTCCCACAGCGTTGCCTTCCCCTACCTGCTTCCGGTGCCACGAGGTGGGACACATCGTGAGATGGACTGTGACGTGGCCTTGCGATGTCCAGACGCAGAGGGTGGTGAGTACAGAGGAAGGGGTCAGGAGGGGCCTTGCATTATTAATGTAGTTGTTAGTAATATGAGTACCCATGCATTAGTGGACTCAGGGTGTAGTCACACTATAATTCGGTCTGCTCTCTTGGAGGGTACGCCCTGGCGGCCACAGGGGTCTGTGACCATCTTGTGTGTTCATGGAGAAACCAAGGCGTATCCTACCACTAAAGTTAGAATGACTGTGGAAAGTCAGACGTGCCACGTAGTCTTGGCCGTCGTTAAAAAGGTGCCATACCCTGTAATTTTGGGTCAAGATTGGCCTTACTATACGGAAGTTAAGGTCAATGTGGCTCGGCCACCTATTGTAGAAGGGGTGGTCGCAATGGGGGATCCAATTGGCCGGATCTTCCCCTTGCAGGCCGACATATTTACTTCCAGGTTCAGGCCCCGTAAAACTAAAACAGAGATAACCCAATTATTGGTTCCGGGGTCTTTCCGCCGGGAGGTCATGCGGTTGGCACATGATATTCCCTTTTCTGGCCACCTGGGGCAGGAAAAGACCTTGGAACGAATAATGGCCCAGTTTTATTGGCTGGGACTCCACGTGGATGTGAGGAAATATGTAGCGGAGTGTCCCGATTGCCAGAGAGTAGCGCCGGGGTGGGTTCGCCCGGCCCTGCTGCCACTGGTTTGTACTCCCTTCGATCGCATAGCAATGGACATAGTGGGCCCAGTGCATCCCGCCGACTCTGGATATACGCACATTCTAGTAATGGTGGATTATGCTACTCGATCTCCAGAGGCGGTGACACTGCGCTCCACTAGCGCCGTCGCCATTGCTAAAGAACTAGTTAAGATTATTGCTAGAGTAGGGGTGCCCAAAGAGATTCTGACGGATCAGGGAACCAACTTCATGCCCGATACCCTCAAAGAAGTGTACAAAATTTTGAAAATTCGTCCCATCAGGACCTCTGTGTACCATCCGCAGACAGATGGCCAGGTGGAAAGGTTTAATCAGACCCTGAAGCAGATGCTGAGGCGATTTGTGAACCAGGAACAAAAACATTGGGCAAAACTCCCCTTCCTGATGTTCGCAGTGAGAGAGGTGCCACAGAGTTCAACAGGGTTCTCCCCATTTGAGCTGCTGTATGGGAGACAACCCCGAGGCATTCTTGATCTCGTGCGAGAAGAGTGGGAGGACCAAACCTCTACTTCTAAAAATGTAGTCAAATACGTACTACTGCTAAGAGATTGCTTAGAATTAGTCGGTCGTTTGGCTCAAGAGAACCTGCGCAATGCTCAGCATCAGCAGCAGCAGCAGTACAATCAAAAAGCACGAATTCAGACTTTTCGACCTGGAGATAAAGTACTGATGCTCCTTCCCACAGCCGAATCTAAGTTGTTTGCCAAATGGCAGGGGCCTTATGAGGTGGTTCGGGCTATAGGGAGAATGAATTATGAAATCAGGCAGCCCGACCATCGAAAACCACTCCAAATTTATCTTGTAAATTTGGTAATTTGTTAAAACCCTGGAGAGACAGAGAAGCCCTGTTTATTGCTAATGATAGCCCCAAGGAGGATTTTGGTCCTGAGGCAGGGCCATCTGGTCAAACAACTAAGATTTAGATGGGGAAACAGTTACTTCCCCGTCAGAAACAGGAGCTGGGTCAATTAACTGAGGAATTCAGTGATGTTTTTTCTGAGTTGCCCGGTAGAACTGACATTATTAAACATGTCATTATTACTCTGCCAGGTGTTCGGGTGCGTCAGAGGCCTTATCGGATCCCGGAAAGTCGGCGGGGTGTAATGTGCCGGGAAGTGGCCAATATGCTCGAGCTGAGAGTAGTGCAGCCTTCCCAGAGCGAGTGGTGTAGTCCCATGGTAATGGTACCTAAGAAGGACGGCTCCACTCGTTTCTGTGTGGACTTTAGAAAGGTGAACGCTATCTCTAAGTTCGATGTGTACCCCATGCCTCGAGTGGATGAGCTCCTCGACAGACTGGGTAAGGCGACGTTCTTGTCCGCTTTGGACCTGACAAAGGGATATTGGCAGATCCCGTTAACACCCAGCTCCAAGGAGAAAACTGCATTTGCTACCCCGGATGGCTTGTTTCATTTCAAGACCATGCCCTTCGATTTGCATGGGGCCCCAGCTACCTTCCAGAGACTGATGGACAAGGTGTTACGTCCCCATCATCAGTATGCGGCAGCGTATATTGATGACGTGGTTATTTTTAGCTCTACCTGGAAGGAGCACCTTGATAGATTGGCGGCTGTCCTGTAGTCTCTGAGGGAGGCAGGGCTAACAATCAACCTAGGCAAATGCGCGTTGGCAAACAAGAGACCCAATATCTTGGCTTTAGCATGGGTAATGGTCGGGTGAAACCAGTGGCTTCCAAGGTCCAGGCCTTGGTGGACACTCCGGTCCCGCGAACCAAGGCTCAAGTGAGGTCACTTTTGGGGCTGGCAGGCTATTATCACCGTTTTATCCCCGAGTTTTCCACCATTGTTAGCCCCTTGATTGACCTCACTAAGAAGAGTGCCCCAAACGCTGTTAAATGGTCAGATGAGTGTCAGGGAGCGTTTGACATGATAAAGCGGATACTTTGCCATGCCCCTGCATTAGTTTCAACAGATTTCGACAGGGAATTCATCCTCCAGGCAGACGCCTCAGATGTCGGTCTGGGGGCAGTCTTGTCCCAGGAGATCGATGGGGTAAAACACCCCGTGCTATACATTAGCAGGAAAATGGCTCAGAGGGAGTGCAACTACTCAGTTATTGAGAAGGAGTGCCTGGCCATTAAATGGGCCATGAACTCTCTTCGATATTATCTCCTGGGGTGATCCTTCACTCTTGTCACAGATAACGCTCCTCTTAAGTGGCTAAACACGATGAGGGACACGAACGCCTGGATTACTCGGTGGAGTCTGGCACTGCAACCCTTTAACTTTTTTTTCAAGGGAGTTAGGGTTGGCCGAGTGTGCCTACGGCTCCACTCTGAGGGGGGGGATGTGTGACAGGATTGAAAGGAGTCTCTGTCGTAATTCGCCCTCCCGACCACCGGCAGCGCTGTGTAGGGTTGACCGTGATTGGGTCAGGAGGCTGAACTCTGACCATACAGGAAGTTCCGGGCCAGGCGGCCATCTTGGACCAAGGTGGAACCATGCGGCCGTCAGGTCCCATCATTGCAATCAGCTGTGCTGTTCTCGTCGATTGGCTGACGTGAGGCAGCGTGCTGATTGCAGGGCTGGGACTTTGCAGTATTTAAGCAGTATGGTTTTGCCATTCGGCTCCCTGTCCTGAACTGAAAACACGCGCTGTGCTTTGTTGTTTTGTTTTTATCAAACTGCTTTAATTCACAGAAGCTTGAAACTTTGGGAAACTTTGGTGGATTGCCGCAGTGAAGAAAGCCCAGGACAAGCCAGTAATCCGTGGAAGGGAGCCAAGAGGCGGTGAGAGGAAACCCACTGCAGTAGCACGGAGAAACCCAGTGCTTCCTTTATTGTTGTTTTATTTGAAATCTGAGTTTACCATTGCTAGTATTCCAGGTGGTTTTCTTGTTTATTTTCTGCAATGCTGGACTGTTCCATTTTTGTTTGTTAAAATAAAATCCTGCCTGTTACCATTGATGGTACATGGCTCCATGGACTCTATGACACTTCCGGCTCCTGTGTGCTGTCATTTCTGGTTCTTCCCTTAAGCTCCACCCACTACCCTCCCACACACACACACACACACACACACAAACCTGTATATAATAGTAAACTAATCTGAAAAGGTGAAATATACTGCTCAATATAATCACACAAAAAAAGTTGATGTTATATATAAAACAGCATCTTTTTTAATACACATATGAACTTGTATCATATTGTATTGTATTATAGCAAGGATCCTGTGAACTTTGGTTCACCTGACTTTTTAGAGAAAGGAGGGGTTGAAAATGAGAACCATGAGATCATGTTCCAATATTTTTGGAAAGGAGTTATATCCAATTAATTCTGAAGGTTGTTATGTAACTCCAATTAGTTTTAAAAAGAGTTGACCGGATCCTTCTAGAATATATCATTAACTCAAAGATAAGAACAGTCAAGGCAGATTGATGATCAGATTTAACACTAGAACCGCTGGGTTTATGATACTACCTAGAACCGCCAGCAGTAGTCAATATGACGGGTACATTTTAAACAGCTTCGATATGAAAATTAAACACAGACTATCAGATACAACTCAAAAGTTTTATTTATGAACATCATATCTAACATTTGCATAGCAGAAACACTGTATTTAAATGAAAAATAAACATAAAAGGCTTTATTTTTTAAATTAGCGCATATAATGCATTACGTAAAAAATGAAAAACTATAATAAAATAAACATTTCAAAAGAAGATATTGTGTAAACAGGTGTAAACTGCTATACATACAAACACAATTGTGAAAACAAAGTAATTATTTACAAAAATAACAAAAGGCTTTTTTTCACATTAGCCTACTGCATAGCATGACTTCAAAAAATAAAAAAAAAACTATAATAAAATAAACATTTCAAAAGAAGATATTGTGTAACCAGCTGTAAACTGGTTACATGTAGGCCTACATACACAATTGTAAAATCGAAATAATTTATACAAAATAACATAAAAAAGAAAATAACTCAGTTACCATTGTGTAACGGGAATGCATATTCATGGAAACATCATCATTATTATTATTATTATTATTATTATTATTATTATTATTATTATTATTATTATTATTATTTATTTCTTAGCAGATGCCCTTATCCAGGGCGACTTACAGTCATAAACAAAAATACATTTCAAGAATCAACATACTTCAAAGTAGCCCCCATATTCGCACAATCCACACAGATGTAATGCTTATCAACTTGTCGTGTGCATTTACCACATACTGCTCTTTCACACTGGGCACAGATATCAGAAGTTTTATTTTTACTGCATTTAGTTACCTGGCATTGTTTTCTGTTGCGTGTGTCACTTGATGCACACTGTATCCGGGTTGAGCTGCGTTTCCCTGCCGCTTTGCAGTTTTCTGATCGAAATGTTTCTGCCAAAGCTCCATGGCTAGCATCATAAGAGATCTCTCCTACTGATATTTTCCCTGGTGTACAAAACTAAGGAATTGATGGCTGCCATGTCCAGAACAATGTAAAATACAGCAACTGGACAACAGTGATTGCTTTCACTGAGTACAAAGTTTTGTGCAGATGGTGGAAACGCTCTTCTTCTTTGTTTACTGTTGCAACCAGGCTGTTTTGCTAATTACAGTGAAATAAAAAAAAAAAAAAATATATATATATATATATATATATATATATATATATATATATATATATATATATATATATTAGTAACATTCATCTCTTTTCCTAATCACAGTTACATGATTACAAAAAGGATATTGCTGCTCTAGAAAGAGTGCAAAGAAGAGCAACCAGAATTATCCCGGGTTTAAAAGGCATGTCGTATGCAGACAGGCTAAAATAATTGAATCTATTCATTCTTGAACAAAGAAGACTACGCGGCGATCTGATTCAAACATTCAAAATCCTAAAAGGTATAGACAATGTCGACCCAGGGGACTTCTTTGACCTGAAAAAAGAAACAAGGACCAGGGGTCACAAATGGAGATTAGATAAAGGGGCATTCAGAACAGAAAATAGGAGGCACTTTTTTACACAGAGAATTGTGAGGGTCTGGAACCAACTCCCCAGTAATGTTGTTGAAGCTGGGATCCTTCAAGAAGCTGCTTGATGAGATTCTGGGATCAATAAGCTACTAACAACCAAACGAGCAAGATGGGCTGAATGGCCTCCTCTCGTTTGTAAACTTTCTTATGCAAACGGGGAGCGAGGATATGCTTCGGCATGCAGGTTCGAGATGTGGGGGCATTTATATTCAAGTGCCGTCTAATTATGATTATGTTTTATTTGCCTTTATTATGATGTTTGCAATGAGGCTGTGTGGTCCAGTGGTTAAAGAAACAGGCTTGTAACCAAGTAGTCCCGGTTCAAATACCACCTCAGCCAATGACTCATTGTGTGACCCTGAGCAAGTCACTTAACCTCCTTGTGCTCAGTCTTTCGGGTGAGACGTAATTGTAAGTGACTCTGCAGCTGATGCATAGTTCACACACCCTAGTCTCTGTAAGTCGCCTTGGATAAAGGCGTCTGCTAAATAAACTAATAATAATAATAATAATAATAATAATAATAATGATTCTAGTTCTGTTGCTTCATTATTACTTTGTTGCGCTTCAGCGACCCCTGCTGGTCAGAACTTCCTGTCTCCCTCCATCCATTCCTTCTTTGCCTCCAGGGTTCATTAACTTGATAACATCTGCTGCTTAGCTTGATGAAGAGATGATTGGCTTCAGAGAGAGGCAGAGAGGCAGGCAGCACCCTGATCGCCACTCCTCCTGATCACTAACTGGGTTGCAGAGGTGAGTTCACATTCAAACTGGCCATTTCAAACTGGTGGAACAAGCAGGGGTACAGTAAGTGATCAAAGACAAGCAAAACATCCACAGAAAAAGGATGGCTGTTTTTTAAAAACGTAGTACTTGAGGCGCAAAACAATTACATCCCAAAAGTAAACAAATCTAAATCTAAAACAAAATTGCAAAAATGGTTTAATACATCAATTAAAAAAATATTCAGCGAAAAAAGGCACTTTACAGAGCATTTAAAAGGGACCAAAAACAAAGTACACAGAAAGAGTACTTGGAATTGCAAACACTACAAAAGTCAAAAAGGAAGTTAGAAAGGCCAAGAGAGAGATAGAAATCAGTATTGCTAAGGGGGCTAAAACCAATTCCAAAATGTTTTTCCAATATTATAACAGCAAGAGAACGTTTAAAGAGGAGGTTAAATGTCTAAGAGACACAAATGGCAAAATCATAGACGAAGAAAAAAAATTAGCAAATATATTAAATGATTACTTTTCACAGGTTTTTACAAAGGAGTACACGGACAACATGCCCCACATGTTGACCTGCTCCTATCCAGTTTTAAATAACTTTAGCATAACATAGGCAGAAATGTTAAAGGGACTAGGAGCTCTTAAAATAAACAAATCCCCTGCGCCGGATGAGATCCTCCCAATAGTACTCAAAGAAATGAAAGAAGTTATTTACAAACCGCTAACCAATATCATGCAACAGTCTCTTGACACAGGGGCTGTACCGACAGACTGGAGAATTGCAAACGTAATACCGATCCACAAAAAGGGAGACAAAACCGAACCAGGTAACTACAGACCAATAAGCCAGACTTGTATTATATGTAAACTTATGGAAACTACAGTATAATAAGATCCAAAATGGAAAATTACATATATGGTAACAATATCCTAGGAGACAGTCAGCATGGTTTTAGGAAAGGGAGATTGTGTCTAACTAACCTGCTTGATTTTTTTGAGGATGCAACATCGACAATGAATAATTGCACAGCATACGACATGGTTTATTTAGATTTCCAGAAAGCTTTTGACAAAGTCCCGCATAAAAGATTAATTCTCAAACTGAACGCAGTAGGGATTCAAGGAAATGCATGCACATGGATTAGGGAGTGGTTAACATGTAGAAAACAGAAAGTACTGATTAGAGGAGAAACCTCAAAATGGAGCGAGGTAACCAGTGGTGTACCACAGGGACCAGTAGTAGGTCCTCTGCTATTCCTAATCTACATTAATGATTTAGATTTGGGTATAGTAAGCAAACTTGTTGAATTTGCAGACGACACAAAAATAGGAGGAGTGGCAAACATTGTTGCAGCAGCAAAGGTCATTCAAAATGATCTAGACAGCATTCCGAACTGGGCAGACACATGGCAAATGACATTTAATAGTGTAAAGTACTGCACGCAGACAATACAAATGTGCATTATAAATATCATATGGGAGATACTGAAATTAAAGAAGGAATCTATGAAAAAGACCTAGGAGTTTATGTTGACTCAGAAATGTCTTCATCTAGACAATGTGGTGAAGCTATAAAAAAGGCCAACAAGATGCTGGGATATATTGTGAAAAGCGTTGAATTTAAATCAAGGGAAGTAATGTTAAAACTTTACAATGCATTAGTAAGACCTCACCTACAATATTGTTTTCAGTTCTGGTCACCTCGCTACAAAAAGGATATTGCTGCTCTAGAAAGAGTGCAAAGAAGAGCAACCAGAATTATCCCGTGTTTAAAAGGCATGTCGTATACAGACAGGCTAAAAGAATTAAATCTATTCAGTCTTGAACAAAGAAGACTACACGGTGATCTGATTCAAGCATTCAAAATCCTAAAAGGTATAAACAATGTCGACCCAGGGTACTTTTTTGACCTAAAATAGAAACAAGGACCAGGGTTCACAAATGGAGATTAGATAAAGGGGCATTCAGAACAGAAAATAGGAGGCACTTTTTTTTACACAGAGAATTGTGAGGGTCTGGATCCAACTCCCCAGTAATGTTGTTGAAGTTGACACCCTGGGATCCTTCAATAAGCTGCTTGATGAGATTCTGGGATCAATAAGCGACTAACAACCAATACGAGCAAGATGGGCTGAATGGCCTCCTCTCGTCTGTAAACTTTCTTATGTTCTTATGTTCTTAAAAATATACTTTGGTAGTTTTTTATCATTTCTCTCTCTCCCTGCTGACTATTATGATCCACTGAACGCTGAGGCAGACACCACTGAAAGACTGGCCCTGTTCCAATGAGCTGTGCATTTCTAATCCCCGGTGCTGGACTCTGCCCTCATGCTGAACTATACATGCGGAATACAGATGGCTAGCTCTTATTTTTAACTCCTGCTAACACTCGACATTCAACCTCAAACGCAGAGAGTGAAAACTTAAACCAGTCAGCAGCAGGCAGCTCTTCATATTGATTGCACATGATATACTGTGAACACAAACGTTAGTTTTGTTCATCCTTTCCATAGTATCATTTTTAAAATAATTTCACGACCGGCATCTTCACTTAAATCAGTTGAAAAGGTAAGTACAGGTCATGACATCTGTTTATCTAAACTGTACTGTGTCCTGTGATAACATTACACCTACTTTAAACAAAAAAAAACACAAGAAAACATTTCATGTCTCATCATTGTATATTTTATACACACACACACACACACACACATATATATATATATATATATATATATATATATATATATATATATATATATTTATATATATATATATATATATATATATATATATATATATATGATATTTATAATTTTTAGAGAGTTATAATTATTATGTTTTTTATTATTTTTATCCCATTCATTACATATAAAAAGAGGGGATAAAACATGCGCTTTGAAATCTGCAGGCAATTGAAACACATGGAAGACAATTTCAATTTGTGTTACATACAATCAGACCAAACATTCTCTGTGCAGCAAAAAATACATGAAATACTGGCAGGTCTGTATCAAAGGAGTGCCATCCAAGAGTTTAAAATCCACTCTCTTACCTCTTATTAGCACTAACAATATTATCGCTGACTCCCTTTTCTTCTGTTGAAGATCTTTTGGTTCTTGTATTTTGGAATATTATTTCAAAGACAACACTATAGTTGAAAAGTTGCTGTTGCTTCCTGGTACCTGATCACTTCCTGTGAGTAGTTAAAACTCACTCCAGTGGTCGAGCTGCTATCAGACCATGTGACTGACAGCGAACCAGGGTGCAGCAGTATTCTATAAAGCGTCTGACATACTTGCATTTCCCAAACTAACATAATAAGATTCTCGCCGCAATAAAAAGAGTATTTATATATTCCTATTAAAAGTAATTAAGAAATGATTACTTTAAATCAATCTTGCCCTGCCTTAAGTGCAATACATTTGAAAATGATTCAAAATCTAGTTAATGACTGATCAATAACAACTGATTTATACACAAAAGCTTATCATTGGTGTTGTGGTTTAACAGTTAAAAGGGTCCCCATCTTTTCATTGCTTGTTCCATTTCCAACTGTAAAGGTTACAAATGAAAAGAAAAGAAGGGGGTCCATTTGACTTCTGCACCACAACACATCTGGAAAGTTCTCCTGTGCACTGGGTGAAATCCATTGTTTTACTGCTTTATCAGATAAGATTCAAGTTTAAAAAACAAACACTAATATATTGGACTTGATGCTGGGCAGAATATTAAAGTACAAATGTAATATTAATATTAATTTTTCATCTCCCTTACACTTGTGATAAAAAGATATATTTAAATTGCATTTAAATTAAGAAATTCCCCAAATCTTCTCTGGAGTGTACTTAGTCACTATATAGTTCTCAGGTAAGATTTGGAAAAGTAATTCATTAGCTAGAACAAAAAAAAATCAATAGAATACAAAATGAATATATTAAAACAAAAATAATAAAGTAATAAAATAATACATTAACTTCATTAATTAGTAAATATAATCTGTGTGTATCCTTTTCGGAGGATTTTCTCATTGCTGAAATTAAACTTGAGTAACGCTATATTTTTCATGATAAGAATTTAATTGTTATGCAGCAACCTGTTTCTGGAATTTCAGTTACATGGTAATAAACATTCAGGGAAATATAAAATTAATTTTAGCTGAAATATATCATTAGAAGTCTTAAAAAGCGACAACATATATATATATATATATATATATATATATATATATATATATATATATATGGGATATGAGCAAAGAACTGCAATGGCAGTCTAATGGTGTAATTGCATATCAACTGAATATTTATTAATGTAATGTAATATAAAGCATTAACAGGATGCTTTTCCTGGCAATAAACAGTTACAATCATTACCCATGATGCAGTGTTGGTTTTCAAAATGGCTGACAACTTTGTCCATGCAGAGATTAAAAAAACAAAAACAAAATTAAAAAAAGACACACGTTCCAGAGAGTACTTTTCATTTCCTTTTTTTAAGATAACTTCACACACATTTCACTCATCATTGTTTTTTTTTTGTTTTTTTTGCAGAATATTGAAAGTATTCCATCCAAGAATTGTAATTGTCGACTCACAACACTTGTAGTTTTGAACTATAAACTGGTCAACGTACAGGATCATAGTTTGGTTGAGTTTTAGCAAGTGCTCTAGTTTGTTCCAAAGTTCAAATGGTCCTGACAATAGATTTTCTTCTCCAAAACTGAAACTTTAAGAAAGTTCATTTCTAAAATTCAGAACTTTCCAACAATATTTTCATCCAAAATGCCTAAAATACTTCAACATGAGCCAGAGATATTACATTTCCAGATTCTTCCAAATTCCTAAACACCCCTCAATATTTTCCACCAAAATTCACAGTTTGTATCATCCAAATAAAGTACATGCCAATGACATTTTGCTCCAAAATTCAAATTGTCCCACATCATTTAATTCCAATGTTTGAAAACATTCTAGAGTTGAAAACATCCCTCAATATTTTACTCAAAAAATTTAAAATCTTCCCAAAAATATTCCTCTGATATGCTTGATCGATCTTTTGCTTCCTCAGCAGTAAACTCTATTGGTCTTGGTCATTACAAATAGACAATTTGTCTTGTAAGTATCTGATCATTACAGATTATGAGTCTGAAGAGAAAGGAGCTTCTAGTTCAATTCTTTTTTAATGCATTTGTGATGTTGGCAATCATTCTACAATTACTACAATACTGTGTTTTTTCTACTGTTTTTCTAAGTCTGTGTTTTTATGGTTTCCCCTTATTTCAGGAGCTGCTCTTCAATTCTAGACCAGTCCAAGTGTCTTTATAGAAAAGCCGGTACCATTAGTGATTGTCACTTTGGATCAAGTTTACTTTTGTTTTGTTTGTAATACACTGCTGTGAACTAGATGGCGCTGGTACTTACTAATATAAAGATGCTTTGGCTGATCTAGCCTACATTATATCTATGGCAGGAAACAACCAGCTTCTAAACTCATAGCCCAAGCACAGACCGATCAAATATTTTGACAAATGCAATGAGAAGCACACAGAAAAGGCAAAGCTAAGAAAATGCAGTTTCAATCCATGTACTCTTTATTCCTGCAATTACAAACCTCCTTAGTGAAGTCGTTAGGTGAAAATGTCATTTTTATGTTTTAATTAGATTTTCCATTTGGAGAATACAAAACATTTACTGTATATTTTTGTAAAACTCTATATTAAAATAGCATTATTTTGTTATCCTTAATATTGATTTTATGTCTAGATTTTACACAATTAAACAGAACTAACGTCTATAGATACTGTAATAATAGGGGGAATTCTTGAATATTTTTTGAGGGGAAAGAATAGAGAGGCTAGTGAATGAACCTGCTTAAAAATAAACAGTGCCAAGTCCTGGTTTTGGAAAGAATTCAGAAGTTGTCTTAAAATCTTTTAGAGTTACAAGTAGGGTTGAAGAATTAGTGCATGTTTTGTTTTCTGTGTAAAACTTTAAAACACAAATCCATTGTGTCCAGAGTTTGTTTGTAAAAAATCAGCATGACTTGCACTTTTCAACAATCAAGCTTCTGTCTCAGTTTTAGACTCCTTATTTCCTCTCCGTATTTCTGGAACATTTCAAATTTTCCAAACTCCTGTTGGTATTTTCTGGATCCTTCTCCCATTTTTCAAGCAGAATTCCATTGGTTTGTAAAAAGACCCTTTAGCATGCTTGGCCATTTTCCAAAATGGAAATCCTAAATGCTTTTACATGTATTTCTTTACAAATTAAAGTTTGTTTGTGGGGTTACTTTGTTGCTTTTTTTCACAAAGCTGGTTGACCAACAAATTCCAATGAATCTGAAAAACAAAACAAAATATTGACTCTTAGGGGGACTGTCTGAATCATTGTTGGTGCCAGAGTACAGTATGAGATTATATATATATATATATAGCTCTGGAAAAAATTAAGAGACCACTGCAAAATTATCAGTTTCTCTGGTTTTACTATTTATAGGTATGTGTTTGGGTAAAATGAACATTTTTGTTTTATTCTATAAACTACTGACAACATTTCTCCAAAATTCCAAATAAAAATATTGTCATTTAGAGCATTTATTTACAGAAAATGACAACTGGTCAAAATAACAAAAAAGATGCAGTGTTGTCAGACCTCGAATAATGCAAAGAAAATAAGTTCATATTCATTTTTAAACAACACAATACAAATGTTTTAACTTAGGAAGAGTTCAGAAATCAATATTTGGTGGAATAACCCTGATTTTCAAGCACAGCTTTCATGCGTCTTGGTATGCTCTCCACCAGTTTTTCACATTGATGTTGGGTGACTTTATGCCACTCCTGGCGCAAAAATTCAAGCAGCTCGGCTTTGTTTGATGGCTTGTGACCATCCATCTTCCTCTTGATCACATTCCAGAGGTTTTCAGTGGAGTTCAGGTCTGGAGATTGGGCTGGCCATGACAGGGTCTTGATCTGGTGGTCCTCCATCCACACCTTGATTGACCTGGCTGTGTGGCATGGAGTATTGTCCTGCTGAAAAAACCAATCCTCAGAGTTGGGGAACATTGTCAGAGCAGAAGGAAGCAAGTTTTCTTCCAGGACAACCTTGTACTTGGCTTGATTCATGCCAAAGCTGCCCAATTCCAGCCTTGCTGAAGCACCCCCAGATGAGTCCAATTTTCAGCTTTGCCCAGCACCTGGTCATCTAATGTTTAGACGGAGACCTGGAGAGGCCTACAAGCCACAGTGTCTCGCACCCACTGTGAAATGTGGTGGAGGATCGGTGATGATCTTGGGGTGCTTCAGCAAGGCTGGAATCGGGCAGCTTTGGCATGAATCAAGCCAAGTACAAGGTTGTAGGGATTCAAGGAAATGCATGCACATGGATTAGGGAGTGGTTAACGTGTAGAAAACAGAAAGTACTGATTAGAGGAGAAACCTCGAAATGGAGTGAGGTAACCAGTGGTGTACCACAGGGACCAGTATTAGGTCCTCTGCTATTCCTAATCTACATTAATGATTTAGACTCTGATATAGTAAGCAAACTCGTTAAATTTGCAGACGACACAAAAATAGGAGGAGTGGCAGACACTGTTGAAGCAGCAAAGGTCATTCAAAATGATCTAGGCCGCATTCAAAATTGGGCAGACACATGGCAAATGAAATTTAATAGAGAAAAGTGTAAAGTATTGCATGCGGGCAATAAAAATGTTCATTATAAATATCATATGGGAGATAGTGAAATTGAAGAAGGGAACTATGAAAAAGACCTAGGAGTTCATGTTGACTCAGAAATGTCTTCATCTAGACAATGTGGGGAAGCTATAAAAAAGGCCAACAAGATGCTTGGATATATTGTGAGAAGTGTTGAATTTAAATCAAGGGAAGTAATGTTAAAACTCTACAATGCAGTAGTAAGACCTCACCTAGAATATTGTGTTCAGTTCTGGTCACCTCGTTACAAAAAGGATATTGCTGCTCTAGAAAGAGTGCAAAGAAGAGCAACCAGAATTATCCCGGGTTTAAAAGGCATGTCGTATGCAGACAGGCTAAAAGAATTGAATCTATTCAGTCTTGAACAAAGAAGACTACGCGGCGATCTGATTCAAACATTCAAAATCCTAAAAGGTATAGACAATGTCAACCCGGGGGACTTCTTTGACTTGAAAAAAGAAAAAAGGACCAGGGGTCATAAATGGAGATTAGATAAAGGGGCATTCAGAACAGAAAATAGGAGGCACTTTTTTACACAGAGAATTGTGAGGGTCTGGAACCAACTCCCCAGTAATGTTGTTGAAGCTGACACCCTGGGATCCTTCAAGAAGCTGCTTGATGAGATTCTGGGATCAATAAGCTACTAACAACCAAACGAGCAAGATGGGCTGAATGGCCTCCTCTCGTTTGTAAACTTTCTTATGTTCTTATGTTCTTATGTTGTCCTGGAAGAAAACTTGCTTCCTTCTGCTCTGACAATGTTCCACAACTCTGAGGATTGGTTTTTCCAGCAGGACAATGCTCCATGCCACACAGCCAGGTCAATCAAGGTGTGGATGGAGGACCACCAGATCAAAACCCTGTCATGGCCAGCCCAATCTCCAGACCTGAACCCCATTGAAAACCTCTGGAATGTGATCAAGAGGAAGATGGATGGTCACAAGCCATCAAACAAAGCCAAGCTGCTTGAAGTTTTGCGCCAGGAGTTGCATAAAGTCACCCAACATCAATGTGAAAGACTGGTGGAGAGCATGCCAAGACGCATGAAAGCTGTGCTTGAAAATCAGGGTTATTCCACCAAATATTGATTTCTGAACTCTTCCTAAGTTAAAACATTAGTATTGTGTTGTTTAAAAATGAATATGAACTTATTTTCTTTGCATTATTCGAGGTCTGACAACACTGCATCTTTTTTGTTATTTTGACCAGTTGTCATTTTCTGCAAATAAATGCTCTAAATGACAATATTTTTATTTGGAATTTGGGAGAAATGTTGTCAATAGTTTATAGAATAAAACTAAAATGTTCATTTTACCCAAACACATACCTATAAATAGTAAAACCAGAGAAACTGATAATTTTGCAGTGGTCTCTTAATTTTTTCCAGAGCTATACAGACGTATATATACATACATATATACAGACGTGCTCAAATTTGTTGGTACCCTTACAGCTCATTGAAATAATGCTTCATTCCTCCTGAAAAGTGATGAAATTAAAAGCTATTTTATCATGTATACTTGCATGCCTTTGGTATGTCATAGAATAAAGCAAAGAAGCTGTGAAAAGAGATGAATTATTGCTTATTCTACAAAGATATTCTAAAATGGCCTGGACACATTTGTTGGTACCCCTTAGAAAAGATAATAAATAATTGGATTATAGAGATATTTCAAACTAATTAGTTTCTTTACTTAGTATCACACATGTCTCCAATCTTGTAATCAGTCATTCAGCCTATTTAAATGGAGAAAAGTAGTCACCGTGCTGTTTGGTACCATTGTGTGCACCACACTGAACATGGACCAGAGAAAGCAAAGGAGAGAGTTGTCTGAGGAGATCAGAAAGAAAATAATAGACAAGCATGGTAAAGGTAAAGGCTACAAGACCATCTCCAAGCAGCTTGATGTTCCTGTGACAACACTTGCAAATATTATTAAGAAGTTTAAGGTCCATGGAACTGTAGCCAACCTCCCTGGGCGCGGCCGCAAGAGGAAAATCGACCCCAGAGTGAACAGAAGGATAGTGCGAATGGTAGAAAAAGAACCAAGGATAACTGCCAAAGAGATACAAGCTGAACTCCAAGGTGAAGGTATGTCAGTTTCTGATCGCACCATCCGTCGCTTTTTGAGCGAAAGTGGGCTCCATGGAAGAAGACCCAGGAGGACTCCAGTTTTGAAAGAAAAACATAAAAAAGCCAGACTGGAATTTGCTAAAATGCATATTGACAAGACACAATCCTTCTGGGAGAATGTCCTTTGGACAGATGAGTCAAAACTGGAGCTTTCTGGCAAGTCACATCAGCTCTATGTTCACAGACGAAAAAATGAAGCTTTCAAAGAAAAGAACACCATACCTACAGTGAAACATGGAGGAGGCTCGGTTATGTTTTGGGGCTGCTTTGCTGCCTTGAATCTGTGCAGGGCACAATGAAATCTCAAGACTATCAAGGCATTCTGGAGCGAAACGTACTGCACAGTGTCAGAAAGCTCTGTCTCAGTCGCAGGTCATGGGTCCTCCAACAGGATAATGACCCAAAACACACAGCTAAAAGCACCCAAGAATGGATAAGAACAAAACATTGGACTATTCTGAAGTGGCCTTCTATGAGTCCTGATCTGAATCCTATCGAACATCTATGGAAAGAGCTGAAACTTGCAGTCTGGAGAAGGCACCCATCAAACCTGAGACAGCTGGAGCAGTTTGCTCAGGAAGAGTGGGCCAAACTCCCTGTTAACAGGTGCAGAAGTCTCATTGAGAGCTACAGAAAACGTTTGATTGCAGTGATTGCCTCTAAAGGTCGTGCAACAAAATATTAGGTTAGCGGTCCCATCATTTTTGTCCATGCCATTTTCATTTGTTTTCTTATTCAGTTTCAAGTTATTTCAGAGAAAATTGTGCATTCTTTGTTTTTTGTGGGGGGGTACCAACAAATTTGAGCACGTCTGTATATAAAGTGGCTCTCAAAAGTATTCACCCCCCTTGGACTTTTCCATATTTTATTGTGTTACAAAATGGAATCAAAATGGATTTAATTAGGAGTTTTTGCCACTGATCAACACAAAAAAAGTCCATAATGTCAAAGTGAAAAATAAAATCTACAAATTGTTCTAAATTAATTACAAATATAAAACATAAAATAATTGATTGCATAAGTATTCACCCCCTTTGCTATGACACACCTAAATAAGCTCTGGTGCAACCAGTTGTCTTTAGAAGTCACATAATTAGTTGAATTGAGTCCACCTGTTTGCAATTAAGGTGTTCACATGATTTCAGGTTAAATACACCTGTCTCTCAGAGGTCCCACTGTTGGTTAGTACATTTCCTAACAAAAACTACATCATGAAGACGAAGGAACATTCAAAGCAAATCCAGAATATTGTTCTTCAGAAGCACCAATCAGGGGTGGGATATAAGAACATTTCCAAGGCATTGAATATCCCCCGGAGCACAGTAAAGTGCATTATCAAAAAATTGAGAGAATATGGCACAACTGTGAATCTGTCTAGAACAGGCCTTCCTCAAAAAGAGTATCCAGGCGAAAAGGGAACTAGTTAGGGAGGCCACCAAGAGGCCTACCACAACTCTAAAGGAGTTAGAGTCTTCCACGGGTGAGCTGGGAGACACTATGCATACGGCAAAAATAGCCCAGGTGCTTCACAAAACTGGCCTTTATGGGAGAGTGGTAAAAAGAAAGCCATTGTTGAAAAAAACTCACATCAGATCTCGGCTAGAGTTTGCCAGGAGGCATGTGGGAGACTCTGAGACCAAGTGGAAGAAGATTCTATAGTCTGATCAGACCAAAATAGAGCTTTTTGGCCTCAACGCTAAGCGCTATGTTTGGCGCAAGCCTAACACCGCACATCATCCTGAGAACACCATCCCTACTGTAAAACCTCCTGAATTCTGCAAGAGACCTGGGCCTTGGGAGAAGATTCATCTTCCAGCAGGACAATGACCCCAAACATACAGCCAAAGCCACACTGGAGTGGCTTAAAAACAAAAAGGTCAATGTCCTGGAGTGGCCCAGTCAAAGCCCGGACCTCAATCCAATTGAGAATATGTGGAAAGAGTTGAAAATTGCTGTTCACTAAAGGTCCCCATCCAAGTTGTCAGAGCTTGAGCAATTTTGCAAAGAAGAATGGGCAAAAATTGCAGTGTCCAGATGTGCAGAGCTGGTAGAGACTTATCCAAATAGACTCATGGCTGTAATTGCTGCCAAAGGTGCCTCTACCAAATATTGACTCAAGGGGGTGAATACTTATGCAATCAATTATTTTCTGTTTTGTATCTGTAATTAATTTAGAACAATTTGTAGATTGTATTTTTCACTTTGACATTATGGACTTTTTTTGTGTTGATCAGTGGCAAAAACTTTAAATCCATTTGATTACACAATAAAATGTGAAATAGTCCAAGGGGGTGAATACTTTTGAGAGCCACTGTATATATATTGTAACACAGCAGGGAGGGGGTTAAAATCCTCCCTGCAGAAAACATGTGCAAATGCACATTGGTTGATGTCATTGTTTTGTTTTATTATTTAATTATCCCCTGCACCTGGTGATCATTGTAAATTAGAGCCAGGTGCAGGGTATTTAAAGAGAGCAGCCAGTCTGTTTTAGGCTGCTGAGTAGAAGGAGGCAGGAAGAGGTACTCTGCTTCCCAGCAGTCGTAAGGTAAAGTGTGTTGTATGAAACCTGTGTGGTGTTGTTTATTGTGTAGTGGGGAAACAGCCTAGCTGTCCCACTGGTAGTCAGGGTGTTCCTGAGGTGTAGTTAGTGCTCGTACAGAGCTAGGTGTTTGTTTTGTATTTTGTTTATTTTGGTTTTGTGACTATTAAAAAAATAGCGCAACAGCGCTGTTAAAAATCAAGTTTTGTGTGTGGCTGGGTCATTTAAAGTGCTGGAAAAGAACCCGAAGGACTAAAACCCTTCACAATATATATATATATATATATGTATATATATATATATATATATATATATATTGTGACAGGATGGTCGAGGTGGTGTAAATGATTACAATGCCCACAACTGTAATTGCTGTACATCAGCTGCTGGCAATATTTATTCTGTTAGAAGGTGAAGGTAACAGAAAGAAAACAACTCAAATCTTCACTACCAACCAGTGGTAGCCTTTAAACTGTCTGTGTGCCAATTTATCACTGCCAGTCTGACACCATTACCTCCACCAGAGTACCCTTACCTACAATGGTAGTTGTGTAAGACTCTGGTGTACCATACCCTTGATTATTCAACTCACACAGACCACTCTTTACACTATATACATTTTGCAGTGTATACCTGACATGCACTTGGTTGGTTTGCTCTTGAGTGGGGTTTTGCAGTCTCTTTGCAACTACTCCGTTGCTTTGTTTACACTGTAGTAAGTACTTATTTGCTTCACCTACTGTCTTCCAAGAAAACCTTTATTCCATTCTGGTTCGCTTGTTCCGGTACCTCCTGCGCTGTGCACATGGCCAGTCAGCTTTTCCAACAGACTTTGGTTTAACTGGACTTAGAGGCTAGACTCCACACTCAAAGGTCCAGGCTTTGTTTTATGTCCAAAAAGACACTTTTTGACCAAACAAATTTCCTTTTGTTTAACTCTTGTCTGCAAACCCCCTCTCACTCTTCACTAACTCCAACCACTTCCTCTCTCTGCAAACTCCCCTTGCCCCTCTTAAAGATGGCCACCTTTCAGATCCGGGTCACAGGTCAATCATAGAGTTCTCTTTCTCTTCCTAGATAGGTCTATTATTTCCCATAGCTCTATCTGAAACAGTGCCACCCATCAAAAGTGGTCACTCCATTGCCGTTACAACAAACCATCATTTTATAACAGTTGCACCTATTTCAGGTTAAAACCCATATCAACTAAATATTATAATTCTCTATGTTACAATATAAGACACCCCCACTGTTCTATATTCGTAACATTAGTGATTATAAACCTATTTATTACACATCCTCCCACCCAGCTTAAACCTACTGGTTTTAGCGACCTTCCTACCCCACCAACTTTTATTATTATTTATTTCTTAGCAGACGCCCTTATCCAGGGCGACTTACAATCATAAGCAAAAACATTTCAAGCGTTACAATACAAGTAATACAATAAGAGCAAGAAATACAATAACTTTTGTTCAAGTAAAGTACAAGTTTGACAAACCACAATTCAATAATACAGCAGGTAATAGTGATAGTTACATCAGGATATGATTAAATAGTGATAGTTACATCAGGATGTGATTAAATACAAAGTACTACAGGTTAAAAACTTGGCAGATTACAGTATTCTGAAGTACAGGATTAAATGCAGTAAAATAGGGGCTGATAAGAGCAAAATAAAGCACATTTACATGAAGGGTGATAGTGTCCCAGGATACAAACAGAGGAGTTCTACAGGTGCTCTTTGAAGAGGTGAGTCTTAAGGAGGCGCCGGAATGTGGTCAGGGACTGGGCAGTCCTGACATCTGTAGGAAGGTCATTCCACCACTGCGGAGCAAGGGTGGAGAAGGAGCGGGCTTTGGAGGCAGGGGAGCGTAGCGGTGGTAGAACTAGTCTTCTAGTGCAGGCGGAGCGGAGAGGTCGAGTGGGGGTGTAGGGAGAGATGAGGGTCTGGAGGTAGCTGGGTGCAGTCTGGTCAAGGCATCTGTAGGCTAGTACAAGAGTCTTGAACTGGATGCGAGCGGTGATCGGGAGCCAGTGGAGCGAGCGGAGTAGTGGAGTAGCGTGGGCGAAGCGAGGCAGAGAGAACACTAGGCGGGCAGCAGAGTTCTGGATGAGCTGGAGCGGACGGGTGGCGGACGCAGGGAGGCCAGCCAGGAGGGAGTTGCAGTAGTCTAGGCGGGAGAGTAACAGGGCCTGGACCAGGAGCTGGGTAGCATAGTTGGTGAGGAAGGGTCGGATTCTTCGGATGTTGCTCAGGAAGAATCTGCAAGTGCGTGCCAGAGTGGAGATGTGCTGGGAATAAGAGAGGCAGGGGTCCGGGGTGACTCCAAGGTTCTTAGCTGAGGAAGAGGGAGAGAGTGTGGTAGATTCCAGAGGAACAGAGATGGAGAGATCAGAGGAGGGGGAGGAGGAAGGAAAGAAAAGGAGGTCAGATTTAGAGAGGTTGAGTTTGAGGTGATGCGAGTGCATCCAGGAGGAAATAGCAGACAGACAGGTAGAGATACGGGAGGAGATGGTGGAGTCAGAGGTGGGGAAGGAGAGGAAAATCTGAGCATCATCAGCATAGAAATGGTATGAGAAACCATAGGATGCGATGAGGGGGCCCAGGGAGCGGGTGTAGAGAGAGAACAGGAGAGGACCCAAGACTGACCCTTGGGGGACTCCAGTTAAGAGAGGGTGAGGTGTGGAGGTTGCTCCACGCCAGGTTACCTGGTAAGTGCGGTTGGAGAGGTAGGAGGAGAACCAGGCCAGAGCAGTGCCAGAGATCCCCAGGTCAGCAAGAGATGATAGTAGAATAGAGTGATTAACAGTGTCAAAGGCAGCAGAGAGGTCGAAGAGAATTAGGACAGAGGAGAGAGAGGCAGCTCGGGCACATTTAAGTGACTTGGTGACAGACAGGAGGGCGGTTTCAGTAGAGTGAGCAGAGCGGAAGCCAGATTGGAGAGGGTCAAGCAGAGAGTGGTTGGACAGGAAAGCAGAGAGCTGGCGGTGTACAGTCCGCTCGAGGGTTTTGGAGAGGAAGGGTAGGAGGGAGACAGGACGGTAGCTCTGGAGGGAGGTGGGGTCGATACCAGAAAGTAGAGAGGTGTTGAGGAGGGAGGAGATGAAGGGGAGTAGAGCAGGAGCAGCAGCTTGAAAGAGGTGAGTGGGGAGGGGGTCCAAGGCACACGTGGTGGGTTTGTGACCCTGGAGCAGGGAGGAGAGGTCAGAGTCTGAGAGGGGCAAGAAGGTGGAGAAGGAGGGTGAGTTAGTAGGGGTTGCAGTGGGTGTAGGAGTTGGAGCGGGAGGGGGTGCGGGGGAGGGAGAGGTGTTAAAGAGTTTGCGGATATCTGAAATTTTAGAAGAGAAGAAGGAGGCAAAGTCATCAGGGGAGATAGAGGAGGGAGGAGGAGGGGGGGAGGGTTAAGGAGGGAGGAGAAGGTAGAGAATAGTTTACGTGGGTTGTTAGTGGAGGCTTGGATTACAGATTGGAAATAAGCACATTTAGCAGAGGAGAGAGTAGAGGAGAAGGAGGAGAGGAGAGTGCGGTAAAGGTCTAGGGCAGCAGGGAGTTTGGTTCTCTTCCATTTCTTTTCAGCAGATCGCAGTGTGATTCTTGCCGAGCGGAGCGCAGAGGAGAGCCAGGGATGGGGAGGGGAGGGGCGAGCAGGACGGGAGGTGAGGGGACAGAGGGAGTCGAGGGAGGAGGTGAGTGAGGAGAAGAGGGTGGAGGTAGCAGAGTCTACGGAGAGTTGTGAAAAGGAGTCGATAGGAGGGAGGTGAGAGAGAGCAGTGGAGGCAAGGACAGAGGGGGAGAGAGAGCGGAGGTTACGGCGAGAGGTGACAGTGGGGGTAGGAGGAGCAGGGAGAGGGGGGAGAGACAGAGAAAAAGAGATGAAATAGTGATCAGAGAGGTCCAGGGGGGTGACAGAGAGGGTGGAGGGGCAGCAGGCCCTGGAGAACTTGTTTCGGTGGAACCCCTCACTCCATAATAGCATTCGCATTCTTCGAACCACTACGATGTTCCACTTTGTACTTGTAAGGTTGAAGTGTAAGGAACCACCTGGTTACTCTCGCATTTTTCTCTTTATTCTCCTTCATCCATTTGAGAGGAGAATGGTCTGTAACCAAAGTGAACTCCCTACCAATCAAGTAATACTTCAGTGCCTCCACTGCCCACTTGATTGCCAGACATTCCTTCTCAACTACTGCATACCTGGTTTCCCTCGGTGGCATTGAGGTACATTATGGGCAGCAGTGTGGAGTAGTGGTTAGGGCTCTGGACTCTTGCCCAGAGGGTTGTGGGTTCAATCCCCAGTGGGGGACACTGCTGTTGTATCCTTGAGCAAGGTACTTTACCTAGATTGCTCCAGTAAAAACCCAACTGTATAAATGGGTAATTATATGTAAAAATAATGTGATATCTGTATAATGTGAAATAATGTATAATGTGATATCTTGTAACAATTGTAAGTCGCCCTGGATAAGGGCGTCTGCTAAGAAATAAATAATAAATAATAATAATAATTACGAGGTGCTCTTCATTATTTATTACCTGTGAGAGGACTGCTCCGATGCCTACATCCGAAGCATCAGTCTGCACCACAAAAGGTTTTGTGAAGTCTGCCACTGCCAGCACCGGTTCACTGCATAAGGCATTTGACAACTTCTTAAATGCTTGCTCTGCAACATTAGTCCATGTTGGGTGCAGATTTTTTTACTAAGTCAGTAAGTGGCGCACATATTGTAGAGAATTCTGGTATAAACCGCCTATAATAGCCTACCAAACCAAGAAAGGCACTCACTTGCTTTTTGTTAAATGGTCGTGGCCAATTCTTGATGGTGTCCACTTTGCTGGACTGAGGCTTTACCTGTCCTCCTCCCACACTATAGCCCAAATACTTGGTTTCAGTTAACCCCACATAACACTTTTCAGGGTAAGCTGTCAACGACGCTTCCCTGAGACTCTGCAAGACAGCACCTACCCTGATTATGTGATCCTCCCATGTCTCCGAATGGATCACTATGTCATCTATATACGCCGATGCATATTCGGCGTGCGGCTTTAGGACCTTATCCATGAGGCGCTGGAATGTAGCCGGAGCTCCATGCAGACCAAATGGCATTACCTTGTACTGGTATAGGCCCCAAGGTGTTACAAAGGCTGTCTTTTCCTTACTCTCAGACGATAACGGAATCTGCCAATACCCTTTCGTTAGATCAAGGGTCGTCAGATACCTAGCCTTGCCCAACTTTTCTCTAAGTTCGTCCACCTGAGGCATTGGATATGCGTCGAACTTAGACACTTCGTTCAATTGACGAAAGTCGTTGCAGAACCTCCATAGCCCGCTGGGCATTGGGACCATGACAATTGGACTGGTCCAGGGGCTGGACTCCTCAATAACATCGAGGTCCAACATGGATTTCAGCTCCTTTAGAACATCCGCCCTTTTTGCCTCTGGCACTCTATAGGGGCGCAGTTTTATCCTGACCCCAGGAGGAGTGATAATCTCATGCTGGAGCTCTCGAGTCCGGCCTGGTAAAGTGGAAAAGACATCACGGTTATCAACCACCAGCTTCTCTACCTCACTAACCTGCTTAACACTCAAATCAGGTCCTAGGTTTACCCCACCCTGTACTCTGTGTGGGGTTACCTTCGGAGGAGTTCTGCACTTATCAGGCTTATTATGGGGAGTTACCACCAAGGCCTCTCTATCGGTCCAATGTTTTAGCAGATTTACATGTGTGAGACAGCAGGGAGGGGGTTAATTCCTCCCTCTAAAAAAACATGTGCGGAAGGCACACTTTTGTCTTTTGTTAATTGTTTTATTGATTGATCATTACCTGCACCTGGCTATTATTGAAAATTAGAGCCAGGTGCAGGGTTTAAAAAGAGAGCAGTCAGTCTGCTCTGGGCGGCTGCTGAAGAGGGCAGAGGCCCGACTGTGCTGGTGTGGGTACAGCTGTAATTTGTAAAAGGTAGAGTGAAGCCTTTTTGTGTGTGTGCTGTTTTGTTTGTTTATTTTTGTACAGGTAAACAGCTTAGCTGTCCTGTTTTAGTTTAGGTTCCTGTTTTGTTTTAGTTAGTGCTCAAAGAGAGCTAGCTGTTTTGTTTATTTTGTTTTTGTGTTTTCATTAAAAATTGCGCAACCGCGCTTCAAAAATCAATTTCTGTGTTGGGTCAGTGTTTTTAAAGGGGCAACGAACCGCAAAGAGGTTCGATTCTTTCACACATGGTAGATCTGCTTAGGTTTTCGTCTTCCCGGCTGTCTCACCCGGTAGTCTACGGTACCCACTTGCTCAATAATCTCAAAGGGTCCTTGCCAATGAGTAAACAGTTTACTCTCTGGAGTTGGTACTAACACCATTAGTCTCCAGGTTGGAAAGATCTAGCTTTGGCGGACTTGTTGTAATAGTGGGCTTGCCTAGACTGTGCTTGCTCCATATGCTTACGGACGATTGGGGTCACCCTCTCAATCCGATCCCGCATTTGAAGCACATGCTCTATAACGTTTTTACCTGAGGATACTTCCTCTTCCCAGGTCTCTTTTGCTATATCAAGAATCCCTCTGGGCTGTCTCCCATACAACAGCTCAAATGGAGAGAAACCCAGTGGAAGATTGAGGGACTTCCCGGATAGCAAACATCAAGTACAGTAACAATAAGTCCCAGTCTTTTCCATCTTTGCTGATCACCTTCCTCAGCATAGATTTCAGGGTCTTATTAAACCTTTCCACGAGACCATCCGTCTGTGGGTGGTAAACAGAGGTGCGTATAGGTTTAATATGCAATGTTGCACACAAGTCCCGCATTAGCTTACTTACAAAGGGAGTACCTTGGTCCGTTAAGATCTCTTTTGGTATTCCAACCCTCGAAAATACCTGTACTAGCTCCTTTGCAATGTGCTTGGAAGCTGTATTTCTTAACGGAATCGCCTCTGGATATCGGGTCGCATAATCCAGAATGACGAGTACATGGTCATGGCCCCTGGCAGATCTATTTAAAGGCCCCACCAGGTCCATGGCTATGCGCTCAAAGGAGACATCAATTATGGGCATTGACTCCAGAGGCGGTCTAAAGTGTGGGCGAGGTCCAGCTCGCTGACACTCGGGACAGGATTTACAGAAATTTTCTACATCTCTCTGTATCCCCAACCAATAAAATCTCTGTGAGATTCTTTGATATGTTTTCTCCCACCCCAGGTGTGCACCGAACAAATGGTCACGCGCCAATTTCTTTACAGTATTTCTATAGGTCTGAGGGACCAACAACTGTTCCACTCTCTTACCATTAATTTCAATAACCCGGTATAACAAATTGTCCTTCACAATAAAATGCTCTCTAGGGTTAACAACAGTGCCCTCCACTGGCACACCATTAACAGATACCACCCCCTTCTTTACATTTACAAGAGTTGAATCCCTCTCCTGTTCTCTGCCGAATTGACCACATAATTTAAATGACTCAAACCATGTTTCATTCTCAGGTCCAGTATCAATTATTACCTCCCCTGTTTCATTAGAAATGTCATTCTGGCTACATTGGGTGCCAACCCCCTTTTTGTTCCCATTACCAAAATTACCCAGCAACACAGACCTCACAGGCGGCCCTCTTTTCTTTTCTAGCCGTCTTTGCTTACGTGATTTGCTTATTTTACTTTTATTGTGTCTGGGAAAGAGGTCAGGGTCAGTGAATTGAAACATAGCAAACAAGCTGTCTGGAGGTTCCAATGCCCCCTCCCTTCTTACCTCGGATGATTCCAATTTTCCGCTGAATTGTACCAGGCTTTTAAAACCTGGGAAGTCTCTACCAAGAATTACAGGGTGGGGCAGACTAGGGATGACTCCTACCCATACAACCAGTGCAGTCTTGTTGCAACAAAATCTGGCTTTGGTGGTGGGATAGTATCGTACATCCCCATGAATGCATGTAATTCCGGTTTTAAAACTTTCATCCAATTTATTGGTTTCCACAAACTCCGGGCGTACCAATGTAATTGAACTGCCTGAATCTGCGATAGCTTTTGCTTCCTTTCCATTTACTATTATGTTGACAATGTAAGGTGTATTACAAATGGCTACCCCTGACACAGTGATACATCCACAGTAACTATGTCCTATATTACACTCCATAGGCTCCTCCATACCTTTACACTGTATTACAATATGACCCTTTTTGTGGCATTTATGACAAATGTCTTCAGCAAATCTATTATACCCCTGAATTTTAACCCCACTGTCCCGATTAAGTCCCTTCACAGTCGGTGACTGCTCTTCAACATCTCCCCCTTTTATCACGGTCTTACCCGGTCTGGGCGCTTGCCGTTGCTTCGCGGATGAAGAGGTGTGTTGAAGAATCCCTGGCTGCGATGGAAGGGGTTGTTTGGCCAACTCCTCTGCAGCATACTCTCGCTCCACCAAGGTCACAAACTCGTCGATGTAGATGGATCACATCGCCCCACCCACTTCCTCAAATGAGCTGGCATGGCTCTCAGATAGCGATCCATCACTATCATGTTGACGATCTTCACTGCATCATTCACCTCTGGGTCCAGCCATCTTCGCGCTATATGTAACAGGTCGAACATCTGGGATCTGGGCGCTACCGTTGAGTTGAAAAGCCAGGAGTGGAATTTCTGGGCCCTCATTGCAGTAGTGACGCCAGCTCTGGCAAGGATCTCCGCCTTCAGCTGTTCGTAGTTATCTGCGACGGTTGAGGGGAGATCGTGGTAGGCCTTCTGGGCATCTTCTTTCAGGAAGGGTGCTAGAATCCCCGCCCACTGATCTGCTGGCCATTTCTCTCGGGTGGCTGTTTTCTCAAATGCCCCCAGGAACACTTCGATGTCATCTTCCGCAGTCAACTTCTGAAGCACATGACTAGATCTGATGGAAGATGGTTTATCTGAACTTAAGGTTGCTATGATCGGTCGCTCTACCAGAGCTTGTATTTGCTCCTGCTGTGCCTTGGTTGCTTCATACTGTGCCGCTGTTGCATCTCGCTGCCTCTAACTAGCCTCTTGTTGCTTTGCTGCAGCCTGTAGCAATGAGCGGTTAGTTGCTTCTTGACTCTGTACAAAAGCGTTTGTGCTTTGTACCAGTGCCTTCACTAAATCTTCTAAGGATGCCATCTTAGTTGTGGATTGGAGTGCTGTAGGTGACTGATGTTGTTTCAGCTGCATTGAATCCCACACAAGACACCACGTGTGACAGGATGGTCGAGGTGGTGTAAATGATTACAATGCCCACAACTGTAATTGCTGTACATCAGCTGCTGGCAATATTTATTCTGTTAGAAGGTGAAGGTAACAGAAAGAAAACAACTCAAATCTTCACTACCAACCAGTGGTAGCCTTTAAACTGTCTGTGTGCCAATTTATCACTGCCAGTCTGACACCATTACCTCCACCAGAGTACCCTTACCTACAATGGTAGTTGTGTAAGACTCTGGTGTACCATACCCTTGATTATTCAACTCACACAGACCACTCTTTACACTATATACATTTTGCAGTGTATACCTGACATGCACTTGGTTGGTTTGCTCTTGAGTGGGGTTTTGCAGTCTCTTTGCAACTACTCCGTTGCTTTGTTTACACTGTAGTAAGTACTTATTTGCTTCACCTACTGTCTTCCAAGAAAACCTTTATTCCATTCTGGTTCCCTTGTTCCGGTACCTCCTGCGCTGTGCACATGGCCAGTCAGCTTTTCCAACAGACTTTGGTTTAACTGGACTTAGAGGCTAGACTCCACACTCAAAGGTCCAGGCTTTGTTTTATGTCCAAAAAGACACTTTTTGACCAAACAAATTTCCTTTTGTTTAACTCTTGTCTGCAAACCCCCTCTCACTCTTCACTAACTCCAACCACTTCCTCTCTCTGCAAACTCCCCTTGCCCCTCTTAAAGATGGCCACCTTTCAGATCCGGGTCACAGGTCAATCATAGAGTTCTCTTTCTCTTCCTAGATAGGTCTATTATTTCCCATAGCTCTATCTGAAACAGTGCCACCCATCAAAAGTGGTCACTCCATTGCCGTTACAACAAACCATCATTTTATAACAGTTGCACCTATTTCAGGTTAAAACCCATATCAACTAAATATTATAATTCTCTATGTTACAATATAAGACACCCCCACTGTTCTATATTCGTAACATTAGTGATTATAAACCTATTTATTACAATATATATATATATATATATATATATATATATATATATATATATATATATATATATAAACCATGGAGATTGAAACTTACCAGAATTCTGATGAGATCATCATAAACACAAGCTCCTACTGCATATAACTTAGCTCTTTATTAAAGTGTAACTCTACAACAATCTATTGAAATATCAAAATAAACACTACAGACATGATTGAATGCATGGGTAATTGCATATCAACTGAATACTTATTGAAGCAAAAAAAATCTTCTCAAAACTAAAAAAAATATATGAATAGTTGCTGCCATATCTACCACTAGTGCCGAGTATGGAGGCGATTCAGATGTCAAACCTGCCGTCCTTTCAGTTGTTGCTGGTCTCTCCGTCTTCCTCGTCCAAAGACTGCACTCCAGAGGAAGTGACATCAGAGATTTTCCGGGGCAGGATGGTCTCATTGGTGCTGTTGTTGCCCACGATGACAGCTTCCTCTCGGGGGGGAGACATGGACTCCAGATCTCTACACAGAGCATCGTCCTCGTCCTCCTGATAGAAAGGGCAAGCGTTTAGACCAGAGGCCTCCACTCACTGCTCCTTTAATCCACTCCACCTTAAATAGGGTTTTGTTTGGCTCTGAGTCCCTAGGGGGCGCTATCCCAACACCATATGTAGAAGGATACCATCAGAAAGGAGACTCAGAGTCAAGAAAGCTGCAGTCAAGTGCTAATGCGCACATTTATTTACAACAATAAAGAAACAGAGTTACAAGGGATAAAATAAACATACTTTACCGTCAGGCTGGGCAATCGCCTTCACTCACAATACACTTTCTACTAAACTCCTCCAACAAACAAAGGGTCTGGCTCCCCTTATATACCATGTGGCTAGGGCTCGATAGACCATAAATTATTCAATCAAGACCCAGCGACATTCTGCACGTGGATTCTGGCATGGATGGAATTAACCCCATTCCTACCACACTTAGATTCAAATAATCAAACTTTATTCAAACCCAACACCAAAACCGCACACACACATACACACTATTTACATGGCAGGCTTCTGCCCTGCCACAAGGACCATAAAAGTAGGTAAAAGGTCAAACTTTTATTGCTCAATAATTAGTCCAGCACCTTGAAACTGTAACTAGGAAATGAGATGAAAACATCAGCTAGTCTCGTCCCCATGGTAACACTGATAGGGTATGGGGCTCACTGTTCTCTTTTTCATGTTCAAATCTTGCAAAATCTTGTTACTGTAGTAATGAGATATGTATGCAAGTCCTGAAAACAACCTCAAGGTCTATAAGAAAAAGTGCACTCTTTGTTTCACAGAGATTGTCTACTTAGTCAGAGAAGAGGATAGCAATGAACAACAACTGAAATACCAGCTCTAAATTCATTCCAGCTAAACACCCCCAGCCTGGACACTGTTTAAAAGGTCTTAATAGTAACTATATTAACCTGAATCGCCACTGAAGAAAAGGAAAGTTAACAACTGATTAACTGAATAATGGACTGGGTTGGGTGACCAGGAAAGGACAGCTCTGCATGAAGATTGTTCTTATTGAACAAAGTGTGAACAACAGAGCACACCCTCACCTCACTACTGGAACAGTTCTACAACAGAGCACACCCTCACCTTGCTACTGGAACCGTTCTACAACACAGCACACCCTCACCTCGCTACTGGAACCGTTCTACAACAGAGCACACCCTCACCTCGCTACCGGAACCGTTCTACAACAGAGCACACCCTCACCTCGCTACTGGAACCATTTTACAACAGAGCACACCCTCACCTCGCTACCGGAACCGTTCTACAACAGAGCACACCCTCACCTCGCTACTGGAACCGTTCTACAACACAGCACACCCTCACCTTGCTACTGGAACAGTTCTACAACAGAGCACACCCTCACCTCGCTACCGGAACAGTTCTACAACAGAGCACACCCTCACCTCGCTACTGGAACCGTTCTACAACAGAGCACATCCTCACCTCGCTACTGGAACCGTTCTACAACAGAGCACACCCTCACCTCGCTACCGGAACCGTTCTACAACAGAGCACACCCTCACCTCGCTACTGGAACAATTCTACAACAGAGCACACCTCAAAATAAATGATTGCAAAAAAATAAAGTATTCTCCATTAAACTAAGGAATAGAAAAGAGTACAGAGAATATACTTGGGGAATGTAATAAATTAGCATTCATAGAAAAGGTGATACTTGTGAAATTTAAAAAGGGTGTGCTACATATATATATATACAGACGTGCTCAAATTTGTTGGTACCCCTCCACAAAAAACGAAGAATGCACAATTTTCTCTGAAATAACTTGAAACTGACAAAAGTAATTGGCATCCACCATTGTTTATTCCATATTTAATAGAAATCAGACTTTGCTTTTGATTTTTTATTCAACATAATATTGTAAATAAGAAAACAAATGAAAATGGCATGGACAAAAATGATGGGACCCCTAACCTAATATTTTGTTGCACAACCTTTAGAGGCAATCACTGCAATCAAACGTTTTCTGTAGCTCTCAATGAGACTTCTGCACCTGTTAACAGGGAGTTTGGCCCACTCTTCCTGAGCAAACTGCTCCAGCTGTCTCAGGTTTGATGGGTGCCTTCTCCAGACTGCAAGTTTCAGCTCTTTCCATAGATGTTCGATAGGATTCAGATCAGGACTCATAGAAGGCCACTTCAGAATAGTCCAATGTTTTGTTCTTATCCATTCTTGGGTGCTTTTAGCTGTGTGTTTTGGGTCATTATCCTGTTGGAGGACCCATGACCTGCGACTGAGACAGAGCTTTCTGACACTGTGCAGTACGTTTCGCTCCAGAATGCCTTGATAGTCTTGAGATTTCATTGTGCCCTGCACAGATTCAAGGCAGCAAAGCAGCCCCAAAACATAACCGAGCCTCCTCCATGTTTCACTGTAGGTATGGTGTTCTTTTCTTTGAAAGCTTCATTTTTTCGTCTGTGAACATAGAGCTGATGTGACTTGCCAGAAAGCTCCAGTTTTGACTCATCTGTCCAAAGGACATTCTCCCAGAAGGATTGTGTCTTGTCAATATGCATTTTAGCAAATTCCAGTCTGGCTTTTTTATGTTTTTCTTTCAAAACTGGAGTCCTCCTGGGTCTTCTTCCATGGAGCCCACTTTCGCTCAAAAAGCGACGGATGGTGCGATCAGAAACTGACATACCTTCACCTTGGAGTTCAGCTTGTATCTCTTTTCAGGAGGAATGAAGCATTATTTCAATGAGATGTAAGGGTACCAACAAATTTGAGCACGTCTGTATGTGTGTGTGTGTGTGTGTATATATATATATATATATATATATATATATATATATATATATATTGTTCTGTTAACAAAAGGGGTGGAAATTATATTATATGGTTGACTTGACAAGTATACAGAATGAGAATAAGATAGCAATCTCAGAAATAGAGTAAAAGGTGCTGGAATAAATATAAAACAAATGAAACGGGTATTAAGTTAGTGTACCATGGATTTTAGTTAACAGAGATATATTTTAACAACCAATTAATAAAGAATGAATTACAATTTCGTAATGTCCCATTAATTGGAATTCACTGATTTTATTTGGGTATTTACTGACTCATATTCACTCAAACAGTTCTCCTGCTTACATATTAATATTATTATATTTGCTGGTTTAAGAGTAGTACTAGTTCTTATAGAAAAGACCCATTATAGACAATTGATGAATACCTGAGTTTTTCATGTAATTAGTATTTGGATATTTGGTAACTGGATATTATGGACAGCTGAATGTTCTGTACTGATTTATGCTATTTTGATACTTACCATCTTTTCTACTCTTATTTTTCTCTGCGATCTCAAGCTTGTCCAGGAGAAATTTATAACAAAGACTGACAATTAAATGAAACCATTACACATATTAATTAATTATCTTTAATAGGGTATTTCAACACTCATTCTCCATAGATCACGATATGCAGGTGTGACAGAGATCGAATGATTCTTGGTGTTAGATCTCCCTCCCGACCTGCAAGGGCGCTGTGTAAAGGGAACAGACTACCCTGCACTAAATGACACCACAGTTTATTCCCAGGGTTAGGAGGAAGTCGGCCATCTAGAAAGGGAGCAGAGCTATGGTACACAACCTCAATGATCTGGACGGGAAACGGTGTGGCATCCGCTGGTTGGAGGAGCAGATGCGCTCGTTGACCAAGGGGTCATGGATGACGGTATAAAAATGGGACGTAGTGAAGTGAACGGTTAGGGAAAGCCTAAAAAGGAGAACGGTGAGTGTATGTTTGTACTGTCTTGTTAAAAACCTCTTTGTTTGTTGTTTAGAGAGCTAACACGATCCGGAGCTGTCGCCAAAGGCCAGCAACAAACCGGATAACATCACCACTTGTTTCACGAAGAACCGTATTTGCACCAGGAGCACTAATTCACTCACTAAAGGACTTGTGTATGTGTTTTGTGTTATGTGTGGGTGTATAAAGAATGGGATTATAAGTAAAGTAATACACACCACTGTTTTACTTTCCATCATTATTATTTACTGTTTGTTTTGCCGTCAGGCTTTGGAAAACAAGATCATTAAACACCATTGCACCTGAATCTCATTGTTTCTTCTGCACTGCTGCATTGTTTTCACCTGCACACACTTACCCACTTGGTCACAATATGATATGTATTACAATACATGGGATGGTCCTGATGGGCTACTTGTATGATATATAATAAGATCAAATGAGCAATTAATGAGGGATTATTATATTAAAAAACTACAAAGTGAAATGAGTTAGGGAGAGTATGTATTCATACCAACTACAAAACACACTCATTCGTCATTCAAGAGCCACTTGGTGAACTGCAATGAGCTATCTTGTTGCGCTTTTGGAATTGTATCACGATACAAACAATGCAAAGAAAGATACACAATTAATCCATATACCTCTGTCTGTTAAATCTAATATCTGACTCTAAACTACAACGTACTATAAATACAAACTTGTGCTTGTTTAAAAGCAATTCAAATGGTTTCATTGAACCTGGGTGCGTAACTGAGAAATGAAGGAGCTTGGCTGAACAAGGTCCTGGCTTGGAATGGACCAAAAGAGCCTGTGATCAATTCTGGTCTCCACAACACAAAAAGACATTGTGGTCTTGGACAGAGTCCAGTGAAGAACAACCAGATGAATCCCTGGCTTAAAGGAATACAATATAAATTAACCATAACCAATACTTTATTTAGCAGAAACCAGGTAAAAAGTCAACTACCTTTGAATCTTGCTTGTTCAATAAAGGAGCATTTTCCACTGCAGGCTCCTCCCCCGTGGTCACACCTCCTTCTTCAGCAGACACACCCACATACCCGCCCACCTCAGTGTAATGAACTCTACTCTGGCCCGCCCCCCACAGATCCACCAGTGGTGTGTGAGTGGGTGGATCCTGCTGCCCGTGGATTGTGCTGTTCGGGGTTTGTTGAGCAGACTGGGTGTGGTTTATTCTGTGTTCCATTGGCTGAAAAAACAAGAAAAACGCATTATTATTATTATTATTATTATTATTATTATTATTATTATTATTAATTTAGCACTGTATCACACAGTGGTGTTCACAGTAAATGTACTATTCCCCCATGTTAACAGACCTTTCCTTCTCTATTGTTTGAGATTTGTGTTGGTCTGCCGGGCAGTGCATGGCTTGTGTTGGTCTGCTGGGAAGCGATTGGATGGTTACCTGCATCTGCTGTAGATGTTGGTGTAAGTAGGCAGAGTTTTCATCATAGTTCTGTGAAGCCCCCATCACATAGGACCCAGCAGCAGGAGAGGCCATGTTGGACTGCTCGTTGCTCATTGGCTCCCAGGCATCGGAGGAGCTGAGACAGTACAGACCCTGAGATACATAGGTGTGTGGCCAGCCATCTACTGATGAGTGGCGTAGGATCTGATCTGAGAGAGAGAGAGAGAGAGAGAGAGAGAGAGAGAGAGAGAGAGAGAGAGAGAGAGGAGAGCAGGGTCAATATACTGTACAGAGAGTAGTGTAGGATCTGATCTGAGAGAGGAGAGATAGCAGAGAGAGATTGGGGTTTCTATACTGTAGAGTGTTCAAGGATCTGATCTGTGAGAGAGGAGGAGAGAGAGTAGAGAGAGAGAGGAGATGGGGAGGAAGGTTAGGAGAGAGGAAGAGAAGAGAGGAGACAGGGGCCAAAATATTGTAGAGTGATGGAGGATCTGATCTGTGAGAGAGGAGGAGAGGAGAGAAAGAGAGATGAGAGGAGAGGAGAAGAGGGTCAATATACTGTACAGAGAGTGGTGTAGGATCTGATCTGAGAGAGGAGAGAGACTCAGACAGACAAGTACCTCTGCTGGTGACTGACTCCTGGTTGATCTCGCTCAGTTGAGCCACGCTGCCCTGGTTTGACCCCACGCTCATGCTCTCTGCGTCCATCGAGGTCCACGCCAGCAGAGTCGCCTCGGAGATTGCAAACTGCTGCATTACACCTGAGAGATGGGAGGACAATCAGAAAGGTCATGGTGCAAATCTTCTTACTATTGTAAACTACTGCTACTAAAAATCTGATCCTGAAATGCCAATACAGATACAGATCATGAAATCAATACTGATACCAGTACCAATACAGATCCTGAAATCCATACTGATACCAATACCAATACAGATCCTGAAATCCATTCTGATACTGATACTAATATCAACACCAGTACCAATGCCTGTCTCACCAGCAGCAAACCTGGCCTCCTTCTCTGATTCGCTGAGGTCTGAGTAGGCGTCGTTCTCCAGCCGCCTCTCTCTCTCCCGGGCGGCTGGTCTAATCACCCCGGGGCCGGCGGAGGGCTTGCCCCAGCTCTGCCACTCGATCATGTGCGCCACGCGTCCCTGAGCCATGGCCGTGGGCTTGGTGATGTGATCCTTCACGCTGCGGGACGCCCCTGCTGAGGGGCGGCAGAGACAGAGAGACAGTGGGTCAAGACCCAGAAAGGAACAAACTACATCTCACAAGGTGATGTTCAGCATAAAGGGCATTGGGAGGGGAATGCTGATCTGTAGCAAAGGATCGTGGAAGGTGTAGTTCTTAAGCACTCATTTTTTAAACTGAATAGAAACGATGACAGGTGTATCTCAAAAACAAATTAGGTCTGTCTGAACAGGCTGGCTGTAGGGGTGACGTCACGCCAGAAAGAAACACACAGACAGGCAGTACTGGCAGGTGAAACTGAGACGCTGCGGCGCTCAGTGTGTTTAATTGTAAAAATAAAAGGTTTAAACAAAAACAGCACACGGCACTTGAGACCAAAATAAACAGACAAACAAAATGGACTAACACTAACAAACAGGGTGGACGAATTGCTAGATGTGCTGATCTAATTCAGCACGTCTAGCAATTCTTTAAAGCTTACTCCCGACTTTCTCTCCCGTTCTCTCCACACTGAACACCCAACCCCGAGTGAGCAAAACGTGCATCTATATATACTGTTGTGCCGGGATTCAATTACCATTTAATTATTCACTTGAATCCCAGCATGTGAACTAATTTGTGCAATCCAGTGCTCACATACTTTATCTGCACGTGTGGGAGCAGCAGACAGTCTCCCTCTTGCAGTGGAGGTGGGAACAGCTCCCTCTTGGGCTTTGGTTCCTCGGCCCCCCCCCCCTTCTTGGGCGCTGGATGCTCGTGCTTCCCCCATCTGGACGCTGGATGCACGGCCCCCCTTTTCTGGCCGCTGGACGCACGGGCTTCCCCCTTCTGGGCACTGGACGCACGGGCTCCCCCCTTCTGGGCGCTGGTAGCTTGGGCTCCCACCACTTGGGCGTGATAGTTCCCCCTCTTCGTATTGCGTGGGGCATATGGCCAATATGTGCCCATATGCCCTACAGCCGGGGCACAACTCCGCAGTGAGGATCTTTAAAAAGGCCCCCCAACCATCATCCCCGACTTCCTCCTGCTGTTGCTGCGGTTGCTGTTGTTGCTGCTGCAGCTTTCCTTTCCCCATTCTGTTCCTGCTCCTTCTCCCCACCTTCCTCTCCTGGGCCGGTTCCTCCTCCTTATCTTGGAAGGGGCAGATCACCACAGTGTGTCCATACACCCCGTAGGCAAGGCACCAGCCTTGGTCCTCAAGGTCCCCGAGGATATCCTCCAGCTCACTGCAGCCGTCTCTCCAGCTTTCCATTTTTGTATTTATTTTTGTATATTATTTTTTTCCCTCGCAGTACTCTTTCTGGCCTGAAATGAACTGTTATCCCACCACTAACACATGTGAACAGGTTGGCTGTAGGGGTGACGTCAGGCCAGAAAGAAACACACAGACAGGCAGTACTGGCAGGTGAAACTGAGACGCTGCGGCGCTCAGTGCATTTAATTGTAAAAATAGAAGGTTTAAACAAAAACAGCACATGGCACTTGAGGCCAAAATAAACAGACAAACAAAACGGACTAACACTAACAAACAGGGTGGACGAACTCTAAACATACAAGTATCGTGCTGATCTAATTCAGCACGTCTACAATTGTAATTATTATTCTTTTAAAGCTTACTCCCGACTTTCTCTCCTGTTCTCTCCACACTGAACACCCAACCCCGAGTGAGTAAAACGTGCATCTATATATACTGTTGTGCCAGGATTCAATTATCAAATAATTATTCACTTGAATCCCAGCACATGAACTAATTAGTGCGATCCCATGCTCACATACTTTATCTGCATGTGAAGTGATTATAAAATCCACGTGCCTAAATACATTTTAAATCGCTCGTGCTACACAGACCCATTTATATCTCGTGCACCAATACCTATACACCAACATTAACACACCACACGCAAAACATAACACATAACCCACACATGGGCGGAGCACTCTGCCACAGTTTCCCACAATGCTGTTCAATTGAAAAGGGCTTTGAGATGGACAGAATATCTTCTGTAAGGGATTGTGGGAGGTGTAGTTTTCAGTGAAGTGGGTCATCATGGGATAGAAGCTCGTTATTCTCTTTATACCAGAACACACCTAAGACTTAGGACGAGTGTTATACTGGGGGGTGGACGCAGATGGACATTTTCCACTCACTTTTTTGGAAGGGTGGTTGGAGTCCACCCACTATTTTTGGTGAAACAGCATTTTTCACACCCATCTTCATTGTTATTTGTCTTGAATAGTAGCCTATTTTATTTCTTCCCAATACTTCATCCTTTAATGTTCCCGACACAACTTTTGCTTTTATTGCGTCTGCGTGTGCTCTTCAGCGAAACAACAATTCGAGTTGTACTGAAATTGACAAACGGCACTAGGAACTGAAATTGACATGACAACTGTTTGAGGGCGATTTCATTTAATTTTTTTTTAAGAATGTTATCACATAATAATAACATGTGTTGATTCAGTTCAACATTTCTAAAATGAACTAAGTGAAAATTAGTATAACAGCTAATTTTGTTTTTTTACCTTCCAAAAATGACAAACACTATCCAAACAGATTCCATGAAAAATAACATTTGCTCCAAACAGGCACTGCGTTCCTAGCAAGATCTCTTGATATGCTGAAAATAATTGTGAAAGCGCATAACACAAAGCGAAATTTGTTAATAGCATATCAGTGTTTACAAAGACACTGCACATCTGTTTTACTATAGGCTATAATATAAAGCCTTCCGTTCTTAATTTTATTGCATGTCGTGTAGTTTTCTATTTGTGACTTGCTATTTTGTCTGATTTTTAATTTTGTTTCTTTCTTTTTTAAATGTTATGCATACAACTTAATAAGATGGCTCTTGTGTGTTGTATAAGTATAATTTGCAATATATTCTGGTAGGCGCTAGTTTTTTTTTTTTTTTTGGTGCTTTGATAGTAAGTTATTTTTCGATTTTTATTTTTTGTGTACATCTAGTATGTTTCTTTTTTTTTAAAATTTGTATTATGATTTGCTAAAAGCGTTTATTTTTGGAAATTAAAAAAAAACAGCACTCAAATACAGTATTCAACATATTACATGTAGGTTTAATGTTAGACTGTGGCAATGTGCCCCGTCCCTGTGTGCATTTGTATGTTGCGTGCGTGTGTTAATGTTGGTGTATAGATTGGTACACGGGATATAAACGGGTCTGTGTTTCACGTGTATTTAAAAAGTGTATATTTGTATTTAGGCACGGGATTGCACATCACGCACGTGCATTTAAAATGTAATATGTGAGCACGGGGTTGCACAGAATTAATTCACGTGCTGGGATTCAAGTGAATAATTAATTAGTAATTGAATCCCAGCACAACAGTATATATAGAGACACGTAGCACTCAGTCAGGGTTAGGTGTTCAGTGAGTGGAGAACGGGATTGGAGACGGAGGTAATAATAATAAGAAGAAGAATAGTTAAGTGTTTTCACTCACCGTGTTTGTTTGTCTCCGTGCACCGTTTGTCTGTGTAGTCCGTTTTGTTTGTCTATTTATTTTGGCGTGTAGTGCCGTGTCCTGTGTTTTTGTTGTGTTTAAAACCTTTTATTTTCTGTTTATTAAATTCTGAGCGAAACCATTCGCTCAGCTCCACCAAACCACACCTCTCTGTCTGTTTATTTCCTGCTTCTGGTCTGACGCCACCCACTCCGGCCGTCTTTGTGACACGTGGTGTCCTGCGTGGGATCGACAGCGCCTCCAGGACTCAGGCCAGAGCAGGAACCGCAGTTTTGGATTTAAAAAAAAATATATAAAATTAAAAAAAACAAATGGCAGAAGACGCCATCAAAGTGCGGGACTGGATGCTGGAAAATGCTGGGCTGGAGGCCCAGTCTATACCAGTAGTCGTCCAGTTCCTGCAGTTTATGGATAGGGAACGATGGGAGGCTTATGCAAGGGAGCAGACCGTAAGCACCTGGGAGGAAGGTGTGGGTTTGGTCCTCAGCTACCTGGAGGCAATTATAAGTGGAACAGCAGCCCAGGTAGCAGTCCCACCAGCAGAGGAAGAATGCCTGCTGTCCCCGTCTCCACCAGCAGAGGAAGAATTCCTGCTGGTTTTGCCTCCACAGCCCAAGCGGGAGGAGCCTGAGCGTCCACAGCCCAAGCGGGAGGAGCCCGAACGTCCTACGCCTGAGTGGGAGGAGCCCGAACGTCCTACGCCTGAGTGGGAGGAGCCCGAACGTCCTACGCCTGAGTGGGAGGAGCCCGAACGTCCTACGCCTGAGTGGGAGGAGCCCGAACGTCCTACGCCTGAGTGGGAGGAGCCCGAACGTCCTACGCCTGAGTGGGAGGAGCCCGAACGTCCTACGCCTGAGTGGGAGGAGCCCGAACGTCCTACGCCTGAGTGGGGGGAGCCCGAACGTCCACAGCCCAACAGGGAGGAGTCGGGGCGTCCACAGCCCAACAGGGAGGAGTCGGGGCGTCCACAGCCCAACAGGGAGGAGTCGGGGCGTCCACAGCCCAACAGGGAGGAGTCGGGGCGTCCACAGCCCAACAGGGAGGAGTCGGTGCGTCCACAGCCCGAAGAGAGGGAAGTCGGGGCTTCCACAGCCCTAGGACCCAAGCTGCCAGCAGAGGGTGAATACCTGCTGGTCCCACCTCCACCAGCAGAGGGTGAATGCCTGCTGGTTCCACCTCCACCGCAGTGGGAGGACTGCTTGCCCCTCCCACCTCCACCAGCAGAGGGTGAATACCTGCTGGTTCCACCTCCACCGCAGTGGGAGGACTGCTGGCCCCTCCCACCTCCACCAGCAGAGGGTGAATACCTGCTGGTTCCACCACCGCCAGGAGCAGAGGAGCTGGAGCTGCCTCTGCCTCCACCACCGCCAGGAGCAGAGGAGCTGGAGCTGCCTCTGCCTCCACCACCGCCAGGAGCAGAGGAGCTGGAGCTACCTCTGCCTCCACCACTGCCAGGAGCAGAGGAGCTGGAGCTGCCTCTGCCTCCGCCACCGCCCGGAGCAAAGGAGCAGGAGCTGCCTCTGCTGCCCGTACCTCCGCAGGGAGTACGGTGGCCGGAGCCCCAGAAAGGGGAGCTGCCGGCCACGAAGAAGGGGGAGGAGGTCTGGAGACCACCAACCCCAGCAGCAGTTTCGCTGCCGGAGATCGTGGGGGAGGTCAGGAGACCTGCTCCCACTGCAGCAGTTTCGCTGCCGGAGATCGTGGGGGAGGTCTGGAGACCTGCTCCCACTGCAGCAGTTTCGCTGCCGGAGATCGTGGGGGAGGTCCGGAGACCTGCTCCCACTGCAGCTTCTTCGCTGCCGGCAGTACTGTGGTCGGAGCCCCACCAAAGGGAGCTACCAGCTACAAAGACAGGGGGAGAGGTCAGGAGACCACTTTCCCCAGCAGCAGTTTCGCTGCAGGAGCAAACCAACAGGCTGTCAGCCGTGCCACTACCGGCAGGGGTGCTGACAGCATGGCCAGCCATGGGCCCACTGAAGCCTCCCTTCCCAGCCCGAGACTTTGTCCTGGACTGCTGGATTTTTAAGGGGGGAGGTGGCCGTTGAGGCCATGTGTGCTGCGCACAAGGGGGGGTATATGTGGCAATGTGCCCCGTCCCTGTGTGCATTTGTATGTTGCGTGCGTGTGTTAATGTTGGTGTATAGATTGGTACACGGGATATAAACGGGTCTGTGTTTCACGTGTATTTAAAAAGTGTATATTTGTATTTAGGCACGGGATTGCACATCACGCACGTGCATTTAAAATGTAATATGTGAGCACGGGGTTGCACAGAATTAATTCACGTGCTGGGATTCAAGTGAATAATTAATTAGTAATTGAATCCCAGCACAACAGTATATATAGAGACACGTAGCACTCAGTCAGGGTTAGGTGTTCAGTGAGTGGAGAACGGGATTGGAGACGGAGGTAATAATAATAAGAAGAAGAATAGTTAAGTGTTTTCACTCACCGTGTTTGTTTGTCTCCGTGCACCGTTTGTCTGTGTAGTCCGTTTTGTTTGTCTATTTATTTTGGCGTGTAGTGCCGTGTCCTGTTTTGTTTTTGTACTGTTCAAACCTTTTATTTTCTGTGCTGTTTTATTAAATGCTGAGCGAAACCATTCGCTCAGCTCCACCAAAACCCCAAGTCTCTGTCTGTTTACTCCCTGCTTCTGGTCTGACGCCACCCACTCCGGCCGTCTTTGTGACATAGACTAATACATATAATGTAACTTAATAGTAGATGTCTTGTGCACCTTTAAGATTCAGGTAATGCAGCAGTGCAGTCCGGTCCCATTAGAGGAGCTCTTCAGTGTGGCAGCAGATGGTGACTGAGGCGCTGAATCACATCACCCCAACATTAGTGATATGGATTTATTTAATTTGTGGTCTTTTATTATGTTTAGAAAGGCATCAGGTATTGTAATGAGTGCTGTTGAGACAGATGATTTTGTGTGTTTTTAACCTTTGTACACATTTTGCTCTTTTTACGTTTTAAGCCAGTGTTATTTAAATTGAATGATTAAAACATTTAATTTTAAGGCAGAAACCCCCGAGATATTTTATGTTAAAAACCAGATAGTTTACATGAAGACATTCTGATAGTATTAACATGTTTCCAACCGCTCTGCTCTGATCCTCTTTAAACATATTAATCATGTTTTATTTTGAGTTTTAAATATTTTGTTTTTAGATATTAGAATATTGAAAAATGTGGAGAAGATTCTATCTGGCTGATATGCAGCAATAATATTTCTTCAATTGGATGTATGCCAGGGGGTCCCAACATTATTTAGCGAAGGTCCACTTACCTAATATACTCTTCCTTCTGAGGTCCAGGAACACAAATCGGTGACTCAGGATCAGTCCATAACAGGAAACATTTTTTTGTTTGTTTTATTTTGTTTTTCTTTCCTAACTGTTTACAAACTTTTTTTTCATTTTCATTTTATTGAGTCTAGTGTGAAAATTTGCACTTCTTCTCCAAGGTCAGCCTTTTGAAGTTGGGTGTGTAGGCTGTAGTAGCAATGCGAAGAGAATGTGCAAGATGTTCATTGGTTATCCGACTGCGGTGTCTGTTTTTGATCATGTTCATTTTTGAAAAGCATGCCTCACAGCAATATGTTGATCCAAACATGGTACAAATTGCCAAAGCCAGTTTTCTCGCTTTTGGGAATTTCTCAGGATCAATGTAATTGTCAGGGCAATCACTATGGCACGCAGATCACACAGCTCCATCTGAAGGTGTCCTCTGTCTACGCAAGGAAATGTATTACTGGCAGTCACATTCCACGATCTTCTTGGTTCTATAAGAAATGGGTTTTTCGCAAACAAGAAAAGGTCTTCTGTTGTGCTGGACTGGTAAAACCGTTCACTGAATTCGGTGGCTAGCTTACTCAAAAACCATAGACGCGTCATGTTTTTTTCCAGCAGATGGCGCCAAAACCTCCTTCAAAGTGGGAAAATGAAGGAGCTCTTCCAACTGCAGGTCTTCCTGAAACAAGACCAGCTTCTCCTTGAATGCTTTGACACTTTCCCAAAGATCAAATATGACCCTTTGCCTTGAAGTGCTAAATTCAGTGTGTTCAAATGCTCAAATATATTTACATGGAAAGCAACAACTTCCATCTGATGTTCATCACGCATAAAATTCAGAAATTCCTCTGCACGTGAAGACGAATCATCAGACAGGAACTGCAAAATCGCATCCCTCAAAGCAAAACATCTCTTCAACACTGCACCCTTACTGAGCCACCGTATATTGTCGAGTTTGGCGTCAACTTCTTGCAGAAATGCTTTGAATTGCCTGTGTTGCAGGGAGGATTTAATACAAATGAAGTTTACCAACTTAAACACTTTGGACATGACTTTGCCACATTCTTCACTAAAGTTGGGTCCACACCTGAGCGATCAGTTGTGCAACTTAGTTGCTTGCAACTGAGTCACTTATATGTGGACGTCCCTGCAACCAGTTGCAAGCAGTTGCGCAACCAGTTGCTTGAAGTAGAGCCAGGCTCTATTTTCCAGGCAACCTCCTGAGCGACTTCTGTAGACATAGCGATCATGTGGCAATTCGCCAACTGATTGGTTCTTATAATGCTGACTGCACGGCTTCCATATTAAGAAGCTCTAATTTAAAAAATGTCAGCGATAAAGAAAAAATAAATAAACGGTTTCCTCCAGCTTTTACGCAGCTTTGTTTTTTTCTTTAGGGACTAGGGCATTTAAAATAACAGTTGAAAAATAATAACAGTTGAAAAATAATAACAGCCAACTCTTCCTCGTTAATTACTGACACATAAAGACCTGTGTCAACTCGGTTGTAAAAAAAATAAATAAAATAGAATAAATACGATTCTAAACTTGTAGACACGGGAGGAAAAACTAAACCAAACAAAAAGTGTCAACTCGGTTGTCAAAACCCCAAAAAACTACTTCACCTTGTAGATGGAATAAAAATGTAAAAACAACAACAACAACAACAACAACAAAAACCTGTCAACTCAGTTATTGTAAAAAAATGAAACTTGTAGACGCGGGAACCTTGTTGCACAAGTAATTGCTCAAATGTGGATACAGCAATTGCTCGCAACTGAGTTGCGTGATTTCGGGAGCAATTGGGTTGCGCAACTGATCCTCAGGTGTGGACCTGTCTTAAGGTGAGAGCAGAGGATGGCCTGATGAATAATGCAGTGGTAGGCAAGAAGTGTTGGATTCACTTCTTTCATTTTCTTTACAAAGCCCTTCTCTTTACCAACCATTGCAGGAGCGCCATCGGTACAAAATGAGATTATTTCAGCCTTTTCTATATTTGATTTTAGATCACCAAAGACATCATCAGCCAGTGCTTCACATCGGCGAGTAGTAGAATTGTTTGACAGCGGAATCCTTTTAAAAGTGTCCACGGGATTTTTATTTTCTGGGAACAACACTGAAGCACTTTCGACCATGCACGCTTTTATCATTTCCGATTGGGAGTAAGGAGCCATTTTTTACATAGAAGCCAATCTACTCGCAATGAAGCCTCAGTGGCTCTTTCCTAATCTGTCATAGATCGCTTATAAGTGCTGTGCTATGCTGGTAACTTGCCTGGAATGAAGATATCTTCTGTAACCGTTGTTCAGAACCTGGTGCGTAGGTTTTGTCAAACAACTTGCTGTGTTTACTGTCGTAATGTCATTTTAAATTTGAGCTTTTGATCAGGGCCACCGTCTCGGTACATAATAGACACACTGGCTTGCTGTTCGGTCGATCAGGAAGAATTAACAAGAAATCAGAGGTCCAGTTGTCTTTAAAAACACGGTTTTCTAAGTCGACTTTTCTCTTTTTGGCATCCATTTTGTCCAAATCTTTCAATGTGCAATATGATTTTAACTGCACTGATTAAACTACGCAGTCTTCCACAAGCAGCGTTGTATATAATTGCGGTTTAAAGGGCCGTTCACAACGGACGCAGCGCGGCACGAACAGACCTCCCACTGTCTTTCCCCTGCCACGTTCAATGTGAACACTGGTCCGTGGTGACTGCAGAGCGGCACGCAAACAGGCGGCACGCGCGCTGAGTCTGGTGTGAACAGCCCTTAAGTCATAATATTGGCAGATGCATATGGGGTCCGGAAAAAATGTCTTCGGGGTCCGAATCTGGACCGCGGTCCGCCAGTTGGGAACCCCTGATGTATGCTATTAGTGTGGACTTGAAAGAAATGAGTGCCTTTGCTATTGTATTGTGCTTGACTGTGCTTGTCAAAGGATAACAGTGTGCCATCCTGAGATGTCCTGCAGTGTGTTGATGCCATACTTTCTATTTTGTGGACAAAATATCTTTGTTCTCCAGTTTTAAATTATTGTCTAATCCTAAAAAAATGTAAACGTTATACCAGACATTTAGTGTATGCAAAATACAATTTATTTAAAATGTTTAAACAATTTTTTGGGGTACCAGGAGATGTGAGTTAGTCAGATTATTTTCCCAAATGGTTTCATGTGGTGGGTACATCCCGCATGAACATTTTTTTTAAATCCAGTATTGCACCGATAGCCTTGCAATCAAATAATATTTCTCAAGAACAGGTAAGGATATTCCTCCTAGTTTAGAGAGGGAGAGTCTCTTTCTCTTTATTCTGGGCTGGGAACCTTCAATACAAAATCTACCCAACAGTGACAGCATATGCTCCACTATTAATTCTAATTATTATACTGATTATTGGTAGCCTAAAACTTCGTTCCAATCTCCACAATTAATTATTTAAATGCAAATAAAGATTTTCCCATTCAACAGCATGATTTTTCATGGACCTGGCTCCCCAAATAATAACTATAGATCTATAGAAATAATAACTCTCATCTTTTTAGGTGTAAAATTGACTTCACTGGCACTGTAAATGTGTCAGTGACGCTTTGCCCCTGGACCCCACTGGGGCCTGGGGTCACAAAACCCCTTGTGGGTAGGAAAATGTGCACCATTGCTCAACATTGGTTAAACCTATAGAGTCCACTCACTATTCTCTGTAGGAGTCTAACCCTGGTTAGAACGCGTTCCAGAAATCATTTATTAGTTACTGGTTTTAACTGGTTCAGTCTCTGTACCTGATAGTGATGATTTAGCCAGCGCTCCAATCCCATAGGCGTTTGAGTTCCGTTTCAGCCTGGGGAGAATTGAGGTTGTGTCCTCCATTGAGATCTGTGAGGATAATCAGACCGTGAGACAGCTGAGGAAAGGACCTAGCGGAGGCACAAGGGTGTGGTTTCAGCCAAGGGACTGCTGTGATACCAGTGATGTATGTTTATGCCCCCCCCCCCCCCCCCCCCCGTGACCCTGAGCAAGGCACTTAACTTATGCTTCGTCCTTTGGATGAGACATAAAACCAAGGTCCTATTGTAAGTAACTCTGCAGCAGCAGTTGCGATGCATAGTTCACCCCCTAGCCTCTGTAAGTTGCTTTGGATAAAAACATCTGCAAAATGACTACTTAATTAATATACCAACTCTGAGACGACATTGATCTGATCTCCACACCACCTAGGGGCTTAAACGACAAGCCCAGAAGTTTAAAAAGATTCCAAAATATGAGAAATGTTATCCAATCACAGCAGTCCCTGAGATGAAACCACACACTCGTCCCGCCCCTAGGTACTTTCCTCTTATAAGAACTCACCTGGATCATAAATAAATTGAATCAAAGACAACACAGAAAGACTGCACATCGAAAAGTTTGTCGTTGAGTTCAATTTCAATTTAGTATTTTTAATAAACACTGGCATACGGGTATATCCACACATGCTGTGGCTTGTCTAGCCCAAGTACTGCTGTATTAATGCTGTTTAATTAAAATACTTTTTATAATACTTTTAAAATTGCTAATACTTTTAAAATTGCTAATTTTAGACCAATGTAGCCAACTGAAGAGCAAAACATGTAAGATTTATGAAATTCATTTGTTAGCTACCCAATATTTTTGCATGGTGTTTTTGCAGTTTTCCCACAAGCTTACCCATGATTATTCTATGCATGTCATAGATTACCCTGGTTTGGCATGTTTATCAATATGCTTTATCACACCTCTCTATGCTTTACAATGCTTCCCTATGCTTTACCATGCTTTCACAGCAGGAGACTTTTATAAGGGTACTTTAAAACTGCAGGTTGATGGGATTATTTGACTGGCTGGAGTAGGTTTGAGCAGATGGAGGGATTTCCTTTCGTTGTGCAGTGACCTCTCAGCTGAAGGACACACAGAGATGCAGACTCATACTCACAGACACTGACACACTGCCAATAGCACTGTAACTTACATTGATACCGTCCCAGGAGAGCTCTGTACGGGCATTCTGAGAGAGGGAATGATAGAGAGAGGGAGAGAGAGAGAGTTAGTATTCATCTGATAAGCTGATATTATTACAGTGGTGTCTGAGAGAGAGGGATAAAAGGGCAGGGGTTGGCGGGAGAGAGAGAATTGATCAGCATGCATTGCATTTGAAATTGTTGCACAGGTAACAGAGGGAGGGAGAGGAGATCCTCATAGATTTAGTATTGATGGCATTTGATATTTTTGCATTGACGTCAGAGGGAAAGAGAGAGAAAGTGGGAGGGGGAAGGGATGAGATGAGAGAGAGAAATGGTTAGGAAGGATAGGGAGGGGAGAGAAGAAATGGAAAACATGATATTGTGACAAAGAGATTCTGCAGTGACCTCCAAGAAAGATTCTGACTTTTGCCATAGTTCTGAACTTCCTACATTCAACCAAAAGAAATAAAATAAAAGCAAAAATGAAATAAAACTAGAATGGATGGGTGTTGTCTATTGCAGACCTCATTGATGCACTAGTTTCCTTTGTGTCATATTTTTGATGCAGTCCATTGCAAATGAAACCAAATACAAACATGGGCATCTCTGTCTCTGATTTCATTTGAAGCAGTGCGTCTTTTCCAATAATTGGTTGATGTTCAGACATTATAGAATGCATGTGTGTTCTGGTTGTTTATTTGGCTGTGTATTAGTGTTAGGGCTAAGATCTGTGTCTACAGAATTAGCAATGCTGATACAGGGTACATATATACCACAAAACAATGCTAGTTTTCCCATTGTAAGGGTACTTTATACCATCTACACATTGTCCTAATATTCTTACCAGCCTAATGCCCTATTATGTGTGCTCTCTATCATTCTTTGTGATTTCTGCTCAGATCATTATTTGCAATTGCTTGCTAACTAATCCAGCAAAATGACTTCAGAAAAGACTCCTCGGGTCTGATTGTGGGGAAGCATTTCAGAGTTGCGCCATTGCCGCAGCCCACAGCAGAAGCATTGTGCACTGAAGCCTGTGCAACACTATTATGGTTCTCCATGATGCTTAAGAAAGCAGTTTATACTGGAATAGTTAGTAAGCCAGACTCATAATGATCTAATTCGAAACAGCAATAGGGAGTCAAACAGAATACACATATAAGGATATTAAACAGGTAAGATTTTAAATATTAAGAAAATATAGAAGACAAAGTTTTGCGTTTAAAAAATAACATGGCTGGTGTACATCTGGGCCCACACACACACACGCCCTCACACACTCACACAAACACACACATAGACATACATTACACACACACTCACATACTAGCACATACACACAGAGACATACACACGCAGTCACACACACAGAGACACACGCAGGCACACACACTCATGTTATCTTTACTACATTAGTAAGAACACTGCATTCACACTGTACTTTTTTCTGAATAGAGCAGATTTATTTTAAGAAAAATCAATATCTAAATGAGGAGGCCCATCACTTCTGTCCTCACATTGACTCGTGAGGACAATGTTCTCGCCTGTGTGCGTGTTAACTGTATTATATACAAAAACTTCTTCTACTTCTACTGTTTAAAAAAAGATTTACAGTAAAGCATGCTTATATGCATCTAGCCCCCTTGCATTTCCACTGTTCTTCAACCAGGGGGGACTTATACTCAGAGACAACACATGGGCTTATATGTGAAACCAAAGGATTAACTGCATTTTCACAGAAACCAGTGTTATTGCACGATTATAGAGTACACTGACACACACAGGCGCACAGACACACACACACACACAGACACGCACACACACACTCACTCTCCTTTCAAAATCAGTCTACCCAGTTGTATGTACTGTAGGTTCTATGTATGCTACTGTACTGAATCGGTGTTGCTATGGTGACGAAGCTGCCCACCTGCTCTCCTTCTTTCTTGCCCACCTGCACGGCCTCCGATGCTGAAAGAGACAAACAAACAGAAAACTGACCCACAACCACAGTGACGAGCTGAAGTGCCCCTCCATTCACTAAACGGGTGTCACATGTGCAGTTTTGAAAGGAACACGTGCTAATTTCAATGTATGTTTTTTCATTTCAAAATGTGATAACGAACCAATGTCCTCTACAACCACTGTGCCTGCTTCTGAAAAGACTCCTGCAAATCGAATGTCTGGAAAGGTGGAAAGGGTTTAAAAAATGATCACTTGGGCTTCCTACTTCCTGTTACCTAATCACTTCCTGTGTAGTAGTTGAAACTGTCCAATGGTCCGGCAGGAATCAGACCATGTGACCTACAGCAAGGGTACAAGGATGCAGCAGTATTCTGTAACATTGTATTTGAAATGCTTTTAAATTCAAAATGAATGCAAAAAACCAACGGACCACACTATTATCACCACAATAAAAGACAGACACAGACAATGTTATATAAACTAAAAAGCCAGAATTTTAAACTACTGGTCTGGTCAGCATTGTGTTGTTGGGTATATTACATAATGTATTATATATTCAGTAGGAATTTAATAGCATCTGTGGTTTGTGCATTATGATTAATCTATTTTAATTATCCGTTTATAAATTGCCCATTAATTTACAGATTAATTTCTCAAAGGCCTCTGGACATTCAATTTAATTGGAAATGTCCCAAAACTCCTCACAGATACGTTGTAATTAATTTGGAGACAGGGATAAAGTTCATTTTTTTGTGTTCATTTTAAGGTTCGCTTTGGAATAATTATCCTCTGGGGAAACTGTGTAAGCGTCTGTCTCTCACTTTTACACCCCTTATAGTAAAAGCATAGCAATGTGTAATAAAGCACAGTGAGAGCATGGTAAATCACAGGTAAGCATGGTAAAGAATAGCGAGGTCTGGTAAAGCATATTAATACACATGGCAAGCCAGGGTAAACTATGGTAAATGCATCGTATAGCCATGGGAAAATCATGGCAAAACTGCAAAAATACTGTAAACTCATATCAAGAGAGCCTCTTATCCAAGTGTCATGTAACCTGTTAGGGACCTTCTAGCAAAAGTTATTAAGTGTATCATCATACTCTAGGGTGTATATGGAGTGTCTGTCTGTCTGGTCGTCTCTCTGTCTGTATTTCACACTTGCATTTAAATTTATCTAGAGAACCTTTTATCCGATTGTGATGAAACTTGGTCAGGGCATTCAGAGTTGATACATGTCATATATATTTACATTTCATATATCTAAGAACCACACCCCATCCTGCTCACTCTCTTTCCCCTCTTACCATCCCTCTCCCCTCTCCCTCTCCCTCCTCGTCCCCAACACCCTGCTATCCTCCTTTTCTCTCCCTCCTACCCCCTCTCTCTCCCCACCCCCATCTCTGACAGTGGCCACCCTGCCCTGACTGAAAGAACTCCACCCCTCACAAGGTACCATCTGCAATCCAGGGTCGCATGGTCGTTTGTGCGTAAACCAATATGGCCACCTGACGCATTTGTTTTAAAACCTTTCAAAATCTTTGGTCAAATGTAAAACTAGCTTATAACTCCTTACAGTGCAGATAGGTTAATGGTTACTATGGAACACATATAGGAACCCATATGTGCTCTATCCAAAAATGACCTTGCCTGTGACCTAGACCTCTCTTAAGGTTAAATGTAAAATTAGCTTATAACTCATTACAGTGTGTAGATTTGGGTCATGGTTACTATGCTCTTTAAAGTTATAAAGCATTGTGAGACAATGAACTAATGCAGTATTTTGAATTGAAAGTGCTCCATAAAACTGATCTGTTGCTGACACTTGTGCTGCAGTGCCTCAGCTTGCCAAAATTTCCAACTGGTACTAAGCTTGGAAGCGGTATAACTGCCTGACAGTTCTAATTACTGGCATTATTATTTATATATTTGTTTATTTATTTATTTATTCCTTATCATTAATTTTACTTTGAATTACGCTTGAATGGCAGATCAGACACACACATTTTGAATTTACAGTGGTGAACAAATAATCTTCCTCCCACTCACTGTGAAAGTGATACATTTTTGCTTTCTTGCTGCTTGGTCCAGCACTCATATTAAGGTCTTCACCGCAACTTTATAGGAAAAAAAAAATCACTGTAAACGTAGTAGAAAATCGCAACTCTCAAGCTGTAACTGATAGCATTAGCTACTATACATACAACACCAGTTAATACAGTCAAGAGTCAAGCAGCGCCACCTTGTGTGATTACTGAACAGTAACCACGAGAGACCAGAATCCCGGGATCAACGTCCTGAGCACCCCGGTATAGAGAGTATCACAAGATATAATGGAGGTTTGTATAACTGTATAAGGAGAAAAGGAACTGCTGCCTCCCAGTGTGTTACAGATAGATGGTTAAGCATTCACACACTATTTTAGTACCTGTTCAATGTACAGTGATCATTTCTAGCTCCAGTTATAGTTCCAGTTTTTAAAAGATTCTGATCTGCATAATAGAACTGGTAATGTAATTAACATGGGATATATGTAGGCTTGCTACTTTTTGATTTTAATCGGTAAAGCTTGTTAAACAACGAATTCCCCAAAAATATGATTTTGACTGAAATACATTTATATAGGATGAATATCGGTAAAACCACCCGCTGTTTTTTTTTCTTACCAAAAATAATAATTTAGCAATCATCTCTTGTCTGGTGTAGTTTTTATACTTGCTGTCTGTCCCGTTTCTGTTCCTCAGTGGTCCCTTAATAGGCTAGTATAGTTTCACAGTCAGTCGTTTCATCCTGTTCTGACAGATCCCATTGGCTGAATGCTCTCTCATTTATTGAAATGACTGTCAGTCGTCAAGACAGACTGTTGTGCACTTTCATTTTCCAGCTACAGCGCCTGTTATTCAAGGCGCCTACTTTGAAATTAGCGGGTTAAGGTGTGAATAAGCTTTTGCTATTATAGGTATATATGGTGACAGTTACTAGTTTGATTTGAAAATGGGGCGCAAGAGGAAAACACTTAATGAGTATTGTGCACAATACCCTGATCGACGGCAGAAGTCTCCGCGGCAGGACAAAGCGGGCCCGCCTGTCTTGCCTCATAAGAACATAAGAACATAAGAAAGTTTACAAACGAGAGGAGGCCATTCGGTTGTTAGTAGCTACTTTGGTTGTTAGTAGCTTATTGATCCTACAATCTCAGCAAGCAGCTTCTTAAAGGATCCCAGGGTGTCAGCTTCAACAACATTACTGGGGAGTTGGTTCCAGACCCTCACAATTCTCTGTGTAAAAAAGTGCCTCCTATTTTCTGTTCTGAATGCCCCTTTATCTAATCTCCATTTGTGACCCCTGGTCCTTGTTTCTTTTTTCAGGTCAAAAAGGTCCCCTGGGTCGACATAGTCTATACCTTTTAGGATTTTGAATGCTTGAATCAGATCACTGCATAGTCTTCTTTGTTCAAGACTGAATAGATTCAATTCTTTTAGCCTGTCTGCATACGACATGTCTTTTAAACCCGGGATAATTCTGGTCGCTCTTCTTTGCACTCTTTCTAGAGCAGCAATATCCTTTTTGTAACGAGGTGACCAGAATGGAACACAATATTCTAGGTGAGGTCTTACTAATGCATTGTAAAGTTTAACATTACTTCCCTTGATTTAAATTCAACGCTTTTCACAATATATGCAAGCATCTTGTTGGCCTTTTTTATAGCTTCCCCACATTGTCTAGATGAAGACATTTCTGAGTCAACATAAACTCCTAGGTCTTGTTCATAGATTCCTTCTTCAATTTCAGTATCTCCCATATGATATTTATAATGCACATTTTTATTGCCTGCATGCCTCCAGTGACTGAGTGCTGAAGCAGGAGAGGGGCAGAGCTCAGAATAATAAGTGCAAATTAGTTCTGTTGAACTATCTGATGTTTTGTTCTGTGCATATTATTTTTACTTGTAAATGTATGCTATAAAAGTCTGTGTACATGTAATACATTTTATATGCTGCGTTTTCTACGGTTTATTTGAGACAATTTTTTAAATTTGTGTAGGAACTTTAGCTTTATAAGGTATAGCTTTGCTGTGACCAAACGTTATTTCAATTAGAATGTTGGTAACCATGGTTTTATTGCATGTTGTATATGATAAAGGAGTTTCTCTAAATGAGACATTTCTAATGGCATAAAAAGTCTGTTTTTTTAAGGCATAAAGGTCGATTTCACCCATGATCTGCTTGAATTGAAAAATAATGATAGAAAAAAACCCTGTAAATTCTTTAAAAAATAAACGTCGATATTAATCATCGATTTGGCAAAAAAATAAAAATTGAATAGTAGCAAGCCTAGATATATGTTTTGTATGAACATAGTTAAATAAATAAGTTACTATTGATAAGATTAAATATATATAAAGATAAGGTTTAATTATTTTCTTTTTTGCACAAGAATAAAACACAATATTTCTGGATTATCAGGAAATAATTTGGATCACACTTAAAATATAAATTGTTACTTAATTATTCATAAAGTACAAAACTACCTGGATGGATCTGACATGAAGATAGGTAATGTCAACACCCATCTGAATTAGGTAGTCGGGGAAGGAGTATGTCTGACAGTTCTCACACTGATGGTCACTCTCTTTATGTTTAGTTACCAAAAGTGTCAGATTAAGAAGGGTAAGGATATCAGCTATCTAAAGAGATTACTTTTGATAAACTGAGCAGAATGTAGGTGAGGGACGATCCCACGATGGGTAAGATTGGATATTTAAAGATCTGACAACCTAAGACAGGCCTGTCACTCTGCTGCTCTAAAATTGTATGAACCTCTGTTTGTCTCTGAACATTGTATGATTTCCCTGTATTTAATCTAAGATTTTGTTTTAAAATCTAATGCTTAAAGAGCAGTTGTGACATCGGGAGGATTAGCCTTGTTTATGCATGAGTTTGTTTCTACTTAAAATGCTGATTTTAATCATAGGTACGAACCACAATCAACCCAAATAAAACTGGTTTTAATCCACAAATGTCTGCTAGGAGTGGCGCGCTGTGCCTCTGGTGCCGCGTCTTCGAGCACCTGCTGGTGTGCCTCCAGTGAAGGGGGGGGGGGGCAACTCTGTTCATTGGTGAAAGTAGATTTCCACTCCCTGTGGTATGTATATTAATGTCTGTAACTTGTATTTTGTGGCTTGAATACTACCTGGCAAGACCTTTAGGTTTACCTGCTGCTTCTGCATGTGATTACGTTCTGTTCTGTCTTTTGGTTTGCTTTGTTCCTGATTTAAACTCTTTTGATTGAAGATTACCTGAAGAAGACTGACATTATTTTGTTAAGAAGAAAACAAACCTATTACAATTTTGAAATGTCACATTTTGTGATGTATGTCAGTTTTTCATTAAATATATGAAAACTACAAAGTGGTGTGTAATTCAATATGTTAATGTAACATTATTCAGCAGGTTTCATTCAACTTTATGAAGCAAAATTAGTTAATTCTATAGCGTGATGCAAAACATTTGGCCATAGCTGTCAATGTTACTATAAGGAAATCCTGGAAGCAGATTGCTGTATATTCTGTCCAATCGTTTTTTCCTTTAAAAAAATGTAAATTCACTTGCTTTTTTCACCTTTTAATCTTGAAAAGATAAATAAATACATCGAGAATCAAGCTGGGGGTTGTGGTTTGCTGTCTTCTGATTTTGAAGGTATGAAATAAAGACTGTGTTTCGTCTGTCAATGAATCCAGTAATCTCACTTCAAAGGGACTGAACACATTGTGACAGTAAGTGGAGTAACATTATCAAGAGTTCATCAATACCCTAACAAACCAAACGACCACCGGCAAACTAACGCAATTTAACAAGTTCTCTTCTACTCCCATGCCACGTCAGAGTCATGTTTATACATCTGATGTTAAATGCAGTCATTCTTATGATAACGTCCTGGATTATTGTATGATTTATGCTGTTTTTGTATCAAAAACAGTTTTGGGCCGGTATAAACACATATGGGTGACATAGAGGGGTTCCCCCTGTGTGAGAATCAGCTTTGAAATAAGTAGCCCAAAACGATTTAACCTCTGAAATACCCCAGTTACTTATTCAATTTGCATGAATTGGATAACATGCCAACTTGTCTCTGTGCCATGTTTGCCCGTTGTTTTCGTATCAAAATCAATTTTGGGACAGGATGAATACATAAGGGTGAGGTAGAGGTATTAGCCCTGTGTGAGAATCAGCTTTGAAATAAGTGGCCCGAAACGATTTAACCCCTGAAATACCCCAGTTACTTATTCAATTTGAGTTACATTTGCAGGATGCGATTAAAAAGCTGGAATGTGAATAGGAAGCTGGCCGAATTAGAAGCCAACTTTAGCATCACACTTTGGACCCGGTTTATCAACAAGTAAGAGCAAAGGGGTTGCTATGCATTTGGCTTGTTCACTAAAATCTTCAGTGTTTTTGCAAAGAGAAGACAATAGCCTATCATAAGGCACCAAAATATTTAGTGAGTAAGGTGTCTAAGGGGGGTGAATGGGGCATCCAAAAACGTGCCCCCATGCATTCTGTATTGGTTATAATGGGCGACATTTTGGGGTGCTGCTGCTCGTGGGGCACGGCTTGCTCACTAAAATCGTTAGTGTTTTTGCAAAGAGGAGTCGATAGCCTATCTAGAGATACCTCAATATTTAGTGAGCAAGGTGCCTAAGGGGGGTAAATGGGGCATCCAAAAACGTGCCCCCATGCGTTCTGTATTGGTTATAATGGGCTGCATTTTGGGATACTGTTCTTCGTGTTACGGCTTGTTCAATAAATTATTTAGTGGTTTTGCAAAGAGGGGGTGATAACCTATCTAGGGATACTTCAATATTTAGTGAGCAAGGCATCTAAGGGGGTAAATGGGGCAAAACAAGCTGGTAATATAGGGTACCGCTATGCTGCTGATACAGATTTGTTATTAATATTCTTTTTGGGTTTTTTTTTAAGAAGGAGTGATTATTTTTTAAATAGTAGCAATATATTAATTGAGCAATATGTGTAAATGAGTTAAAACACACAGAAAAAAGGACACACTACTTTGTCAACTACATCGCGAATAAGGAACCGGGAATAAGTAACCAACTTCCAGGTGTAAGTTGCTGTGAAGACTGGTTGCGGCTGTGAACCAAAGAAGCTAATCATAATGTAAATAACTACTAAAACTACAGCTGCCCCTTGTTAACGGAAGAGAACGACATCAATTATATAAACACACATAACGTACTAAATCCGTGATAAGTGCTGCGTAATGTTAAAATAAAGTTAATGTTAATCAATTACATTAAACTGTATAGGTAGATAATCCAGACAAATACAAAATGTTTAAAAATGATCAACCATCATTTAATACATTTAATATTCTTTATATTTACTCTTAAAGGTTAAGCGATTCCGAGAGGAGTGATAAATTGTTTGGCGACATTTTTGGCGACTTTAGAATGTGTAAATAGTGACATCTAGCAACTTTGTGAGGTTTCTCTGGCGACTTCCTGCTTTGTGGAGTTGGCATCACTTATAACTAAGCTGGGTTACTCTGGTCATCATTGGGATTTATATAGACTGGCTGGTCTGACTTCTTTATCTTCACAAAGATTGAAACACTGCCCCAGAAGGCGAGCGCTAGCCTTATAAACCAGGCGTCCCACTCCAGGAACCGGCTACACTACGGAACCCTCAAGCCAATGTGACGCTCCCTCCGGAATCCCCAATGAAGACCGGTGACTTTGCACAGCCAGGACGCAAACCTGCGCTCTCCTGACTGTATGACTCACCCTGCACACCACACAGCCAGGATGCAAACCTGCGCTCTCCTGACTGTATGACTCACCCTGCACACCACACAAACATTCCTTTACCAGGGGAGACCTCGGGAACCCACAATGCTTTTCTATTGTTGACTAAATATCTCTGCATGACTCAATCACAGCTGGTCAGAATCAACCCATAAACTGAAAGTGGTGGAAACTGTTGTATAATTAACAGGTAGTCCAATGAAGAACTCCAGCCAAATACAGCAAGGGATTTATTAATATTTGGGAACCCCTGAAAAATAAATGTTGTAATCTCAGTTTGCAAGCCATGCTTTCAGATAGCTGCAACAGTATCTGGAAGCATGTATTGTGCAAACAGAGATGTCTTTAACCTAGTGTAATATCATGGTTTAAAATAAAAATGCAAAGCATTGTGACTGCTCTAAGAAATCTGCTGTTGGATTAAATGAATTCCAACAGGTTTTCAACTTGTTATGCCAAAGAGGGAAGTCAGGTAGGACCATGCCAACTTATGTTAGTTCAAAAGATTATATAGTTCATAACATAATAACCATTTTTATATTAAGCTTTTAAAAGTGTAGCAAAGCAAATTACAACAGTCAGTTCCAAAATATTGGGAACATGACCGTCACAGTCCCCCCATACAGACAGTAGAATATATAAAAAAAACAGCCAGGAGTTCCTCAACCTGCCTTCTCTATTCCTCATCAGAACCAATGTTCTGTCGTATCAATGTTCTGCTCTAAAGAAGGGCCACAAAATCATGCCACACAAATAACAAACATAAACACCACTTCATTTCCACCAGACACAGTATTCAGTGCTGCTCAACGCTTTTCCAATTACGACTTTCCCTTCCATTCCATTCCGTACGAGATTTCAAAAGCCTTCCTGATGATCCCTATTAAATTTCCTGTTCCTTCAGTTCTCTCTCTCTCTCTCTCTCTCTCTCTCTCTCTCTCTCTCTCTGTCTTGTTTACTAAATTATCTGTCCTCGTCTCTCTTTCGTGCTCTCTCTCTCCCTCTCCCATCTCCTCACTCTCTCTTTTCTCTGCATCCCCAGTAAATCAAAACATTAGACAGAAAACGTTGCAGATAAAAAATATGCTTAGATAGACAGATAGATAGATAGATAGATAGATAGATAGATAAATAGATAGATAGATAGATAGATAATGTTCATTTATAAACAGGCATAAAAACACATGTAGATGGTCAAACCAGATAGATACTGTGGTCAGACAGATACAATACAGCTACGCAGATGGACAACAAGGGAGGCTTGTAGTGTGGTCAGCTGGTCAAACACACATTTAGACACAGACACGCACAGCTAGACAAACAGCCAAAGAGATGGACAGACAAGGTAGGTGTGAGATTTATACAGAGACACAAACCCTCACAGATACAAAAACACAAAACAGATTAATATATAGACACACTGACAGATAGATAGACAAACAGATAAATAGCTGCTATGTATACTGTAGTCAGATTCACAGACAGAAGTAGATGGATGGAGAGAGACACATTGAGATACATAACACTCAGATTCATATATAGACACACAGATAGATAGATAGATAGATAGACACACAGATTGATAAATAGGTATTCTGTATACATAAACATACAGATAGAAATAGATAGATAGATAGATAGATAGATAGATAGATAGATAGATAGATAGATAAAAATCTGTAGACACATATATGCACAGATGTGGCACAGACACAGTTTCACAGATCCAGTGACACACACACACACACACGCAGATTTCTCAGTCTCCAGCCCCCTGTACTCACAGATAGTCCGGGATCCTATGCAGCCCATAGTTGTGTTGAGGTGAGTCTGGTCCTGTCCTTTCTTAGCAGCCAGGTAATATTCGATTGGTCAGTGATAATATTCCTAAACCCAGGCCTGACATTCTTCTCTTCTTGTCTTCTCCTGTGCTCCAGTGAGGGATGAGGAGTGGGTGGGGGTTGAGAGGGTAGTAGAAGGGAGGGGACAGGGGCTTTGAGGAAACGCGGAAAACAGGCCAAGTGCACACACACACACACACACACACACACACACACACACACACACACACACACACACACACACACACACACCTTCTCTCTATCTCTATCTGTCTCTCTCTCTCTCTTGGTCTTGGCTGTCTGTGTTTTGGTTTTAGTATGCCTATTGTTTGTTTGTCTGTCTGTCAGTCTGTCTGAGCCTCAGTCGGTAATAAAAATAGCCCTTGTCTGTCTGCCTGTCTGTCTGTCTGTGTCTCTGTCATTGATGGAAATAGCCAGCTCTCTCCCTCCCTCTGTTGATTTTAGTGTCTGTCGCTCTGTGTGTGCATGTCTGTGTGTCTGTCTGTCTGTTTGCTTATCCGGCAGTCTATCTATCTATCTATCTATCTATCTATCTATCTATCTATCTATCTATCTGTCTCTCCCATCAGCAAAATATATAAACATCTAACCCTCTCTTTCTCCCTCCCACTCGTCACTCTCTCTCTCTCTCTCTCTCTCTCTCTCTCTCTTTCTCTCTCGTCTCTGTTTTTATTTTCCTATTGCTCTTGAGAATACATATAAGGTATTTACTATCCCTCCTTCTCTCTCTCTCCCTCTCTCTCTCTGCCTCCCTCCCTCGCTGTCTACCCTCCCTCTCTCTCTCTGCCTCCCTCAATCTGCTTGTGAATGGGTGAGCATATTATCTCCCTCTGCTCTTTTAAATATGTCTCTGATACTTGAGTGTGATACGAATATCACTTTCTCTCTCGCGCGTCCTTCCGCTTTATTTTTCAATTTTTCTGTTAATTATTTTAAATATTAAGGATATGCAGGGTGCCTTCTCTCTCCTCTCTCCCTCTCTTGAAGAAAATGAGAAGGAGGAGGAGGGGAGAGGGGGAGGAGGAGAGAGGGAGAGGGAGAGCAAGCGTCAGAGAGCAGGTGAAAAGAAAAAGAAACAAAACAACCAGACAATTATCTTTGTCTCTTTTTTCTTTCTTTCCCTGGTTCTTTCCATCCCCCTTATTTAAAAAATGTTTTCCCTTTCTCCTTTTCCTAGATAAGAAACTGGTGCCATTGTGGCTCAAACATGTATTGAGAATCCTATTAAGATCTATAGAGCATTCAGAGCCAATATGGCTGTCATAGGGTGTCATTTCCAAAGCTGGGTGTCTGTGCTCTGAGCTAATGTTACTGATATCTGCTGTGCAGCTCTCTCTCTCTCTCTCTCTCTCTCTCTCTCTCTCTCTCTCTCTCTCTCTCTCTCTCTCTCTCTCTCTCTCTCTCTCAAATTCAAATTCAAATTCAAATTCAAAGGTGCTTTATTGGCATGGCCATTATTCACAGTATTGCCAAAGCAATGTACACACAGTACATCATCTGAACATTAAATAGACAATAACACTGATGAGAATAATAATAATAATAATGGTAAACAAATATAAATAATAACCACGTTATTAATAAGTTAACAATAACAACAATGAAATATAACAAGACTTGAACTAATGTAGAGTGCTCACTGTTTGTCCCTCAGGCTGTGACAGGCAGCTGTGTACTGGGCTGCCAGTTGGACACAGCTGGACTCCTCTCCGAGGAGGATTGGGAGTTTTTGAGAGTCTGGCAGGTCTGGGAATGTTTAGCAGAGATTTTTTATTTGTGGGAAGAAAGTTTCCCTTATTTCTGTGTATTTTGTACACTGCAGTAGAAAGTGCATCTCTGTCTCTACTTGTTGGAGTTGACAGTGATGACACAGCCGGTCCTCTTTGGGCAGCCAGGTCTGCCTGTGTCGGCCTGTTTCTATGGCCAGGCTGTGCTCACTGAGCCTGTATTTGGTTAGGATCTGCCTCTGCTTGTTGTCTTTCACCCTGCTCAGGTATTCAGCCAGGGTGTAGTGTCTTTTTAGGGCCCGATAGCACTCTAATTTGCTTTGTGTTTTTGTGTGTGTGTCCCAATAGGTGAGGTAGTTTTGTTTGTGTTGTGTTATAATTTGGTTAACTCGAATTGTCTGTGTTGGAGCAGTGCTGTCCTGAGGCTGGTTGGTGTTAGTTAGTGCAGTGAGCTTCAGGACCAGCTGGCTGAGGGGACTCTTCTTTTGGCTCAGTTCTTGGTACTGCAGGGCTTTACTGTGGTAGGAGTTTGGGTTGCTTTGTTTTAGATGAAACCAAAATTTAATTGCTCTTTTTTGTATTGAGATCAATAATGGATATTGACCTAGTTCTGCCCTGCACGTGTTGTTTGGTGTTTTTCTCTGGATTTGCAGGATGTTTTTGCAGAACTCTGTGTGCAGGGCTTCTATTGGGTGTTTATCCCATTTAGTGTAATCCTGCTCTGTGAGCGGACCCCACACTTCACTGCCATAGAGGGCAATGGGTTTGATAACACTTTCAAAAATTTTGAGCCAAATTCTAATGGGGAGTTTTATATAAAGCTTTTTCTTTATGGAATAGAAAGCCCTGCGGGCCTTCTCTCTCAGTGCATTCACTGCCGGGTTAAAGCTACCTGATGCGCTGATGTTTAGTCCGAGGTAGGTGTAGTGCATGCAGTGTTCTATTGTGGTGTTGTGTAGTGTGAAGATGAATCTACTTTCCTGATATCTGGGTTTTTTCTGAAATATCATGATTTTAGTTTTGTTCATGTTTACTGCCAGGGCCCAGGTCTGACAGTACTGCTCTAGCACTGACAGGCTCTGCTGCAGCCCCTGCTCTGTGGGCGACAGCAGGACCAGGTCATCTGCGTAGAGCAGGAATTTAATTTCAGTATCAAGCAGAGTGAGGCCAGGGGCTGCAGATTGCTCCAACACTGTGGCCAATTCATTGATGTAGATGTTGAACAGTGTTGGACTCAAACTGCACCCCTGTCTCACTCCACGCCCCTGTGAGAAGAATTGTGTTCTTTTATTGCCAATCTTTACACCACATTTATTTTCTGTATACATTGATTTAATTGTGTCATAGGTTTTACCTCCTACATCACTTTGGAGGAGTTTATAAAATAATCCTTCGTGCCAGATTGAATCAAAAGCCTTTTTGAAATCTATAAAGCAAGCAAATAATTTATTTTTATTTTGGTTTACGTGTTTGTCTATTAGGGTGTGTAGGGTGTAAATATGATCAGTAGTGCGGTGTTTTGGAAGGAAGCCAATCTGACTCTTACTCAAGACACTGTGTTCGGTAAGGAAGGCCAGTATCCGAGTGTTAATGATACTGCAGAATACCTTCCCCAGATTACTGCTCACACAGATGCCCCGGTAGTTATTGGGGTCGAATTTGTCTCCACTCTTAAAGACAGGGGATATAATCCCTTGGTTCCAGATGTCAGGGAAGTAGCCCACACTTAGTATCAGGTTAAACAGTTTGCGCAGGGCCTCCTGCAGCTTAGGGCTGCTGTGCTTCAGCATCTCATTGGAGACGCTGTCTACCCTGCTGGCTTTCCTATTCTGGAGGGTCTGCAGTTTCTCTTTAAGTTCCTGCGCAGTGATTGGAGAGTCCAGTGGATTATGGTTGTCTTTAATTGACAATTCTAGTTTTTTCAGTTTTTCATAAATATTGTTTTGATCTAATGGTTGTTCATTGTGTGTTATGTTTTGATAGAGTTTTTCAAAATGGTTTTTCCATATATTTCCATTTTGTATGGCCAATTCTTCTGGTTTTGATTTATTTAGTTTTTTCCAATGTTCCCAGAATCGGTTTGAGTTAATGGACTCCTCGATTTCTGTCAGTTGCTTGTTGATGTGGTTATTTTTTTCTGTTTTAGTGTGCGTTTATAGTAATTTAGAGTTTCACAGTAGCTGAGGCGTAAATCTTGGTTGTCTGGTTGTCTATGTTTTTTATTTGATAATTGCCTAAGTCTTTTCCTTATATTTTTATCTTATATCTTCATCAAACCAATTTTCTTCTTTCAGTTTTTTCTTTTGAGTGTTCCAAATTATTTTTAGTTTGGATTTTAAAGCTGCCTGTCTAAATATTTCATTCAGGTTTTCTACAGCTAGATTTACTCCCTGTTTACTGTGAGTATGTGGTGTAACCAGAACGGTGTTTAATAGTGATTGGATTTTTGGATGGCTGATTGCTTTCTGGTATTCTTCTGCACTGTTTGGAGCCCATCTGTAGGAATGATGGAGGTTATACAGCTTGCAGGGCTGTGTCTGTGTGTTGCTGGTCTGCTCTGTTCTTTTAAGGAACACAGTTATTTGACTGTGGTCTGACAGAGGAGATATTGGCCTGACAGTGAATGCACTAATAGAGGAAGGGTCGAGGTCAGTAATGGTGTAATCTACTACACTGTTGCCAAGAGCTGAGCTGTAGGTGTGTCTTCCTAAAGAGTCCCCTCGGATCCTACCGTTAATCTCTCTCTCTCTCTCTCTCTCTCTCTCAATTCAATTCAATTCAATTCAATTCAATGGTGCTTTATTGGCATGACTTACAATAACAGGTGTTGCCAAAGCAATTATACAATACATACATGTATATATATATATATATATATATATATATATATATATATATATATATATATATATATATATATATATATAAACAAACTGAAAACTGATTTATAAAGTACAGTAAAAAAAAAAAGGAATACAATTGATGGGAAAATAGTACAGTCAATGATTAAATAAATAAATAAATAATAATCAAAGAAAATGATTTAAATAAATAATTATATATATATATATATATATATATATATATATATATATATATATATATATACACACACAAAATAAATAATACAGTGGCTACAAGTAATACATTTTCTCTCCTCCCAAGTTGTGCTCCTTATGCAGAGTGTCACCGCGTGCCCCTTTGGTGATGGCAGGCAGCTACGTATTGGGTAGCCAGTGGGACTATATGTCCCTCCCCTAGGAGTACAGCCAGTTTTTCTGGGTCTGCCATGTTTGGAAAACGTGGATGGGCATTTACTATTTTATTAAAGAATACTTCCCTTGTTTGGTTGTATTTCTTGCAGTGTAGAAGAAAGTGCATCTCTGTCTTGACCTCTCCTGTCTCACAGTAACCACAGAGCCTGTTCTCTCTGGACAGCCAGGTCTGCCTGTGTCGGCCTTTTTCTATGGCCAGGTTGTGGTCACTGAGCCTGTACTTGGTCAGGATCTGTCTCTGCGTTGTAAGAACATAAGAACATAAGAAAGTTTACAAACGAGAGGAGGCAATTCAGCCCATCTTGCTCGTTTGGTTGTTAGTAGCTTATTGATCCTACAATCTCATCAAGCAGCTTCTTGAAGGATCCCACGGTGTCAGCTTCAACAACATTACTAGGGAGTTGGTTCCAGACCCTCACAATTCTCTGTGTAAAAAAGTGCCTCCTATTTTCTGTTCTGAATGCCCCTTTATCTAATCTCCATTTGTGACCCCTGGTCCTTGTTTCTTTTTTCAGGTCAAAGAAGTCCCCCGGGTTGACATTGTCAATACCTTTTAGGATTTTGAATGTTTGAATCGCCGCGTAGTCTTCTTTGTTCAAGACTGAATAGATTCAATTCTTTTAGCCTGTCTGCATACGACATGTCTTTTAAACCCGGGATAATTCTGGTCGCTCTTCTTTGCACTCTTTCTAGAGCAGCAATATCCTTTTTGTAACGAGGTTACCAGAACTGAACACAATATTCTAGGTGAGGTCTTACTAATGCATTGTAGAGTTTTAACATTACTTCCCTTGATTTAAATTCAACACTTCTCACAATATATCCGAGCATCTTGTTAGCCTTTTTTTTATAGCTTCCCCACATTGTCTAGATGAAGACATTTCTGAGTCAACATAAACTCCTAGGTCTTTTTCATAGTTCCCATCATCAATTTCACTATCTCCCATATGATATTTATAATGCACATTTTTATTGCCCACATGCAATACTTTACACTTTTCGCTATTAAATTTCATTTGCCATGTGTCTGCCCAATTCAGAATGCTGTCTAGATAATTTTGAATGACTTTTGCTGCTTCAACAGTGTTTGCCACTCCTCCTATTTTTGTGTATCTCTGACAGTGGAGAGATACTCTGCTAGGCTGTAGTTTCTTTTTAGGGCCCGATAACAATCAAGTTTATTTTGGGATTTTGTTTCTATGTCCCAGTGTTTCAGATAGGAGTTTTTGGTTTGTTTTATAATTTGGTTTACTCTGATTGAGGGCTGGTAAGCAGTGCTGACCTGAAGCTGGTTTGTGTTAGCATTAGTGGGGGTCAGTGCAGTGAGCTTCAAGGCCAGCAGACTTAGGGCTGAGCTCTTGTGTTTGGAGGGCCTTATATTGGAGTGAGTCTGACTCACTTTTCTTTAGATGCATCCAAAATTTGAGTGCTCTTTTCTTAATATTTATAAGTGTCGGGTAGCGGCCTAATTCTGCCCTGCATGCGTGATTTGGTGTTTTTCTTTGCACCTGTAGTATGTTTTTGTAGAGTTCAGCATGCAGGGTTTTGATTGGGTGTTTGTCCCATTTAGTGTAATCCTGTTGACTGAGTGGACCCCATACATCACTACCATACAGCACAATGGGCTGGATGACGCTGTCAATTAATTTTAGCCATTGTGAGGGATTGGTTAAAGGAAACGAACAAAAAATGTGAAAGACAACGTAAACCAACTGGTTGGTAAACAAAGAAAATTAATATAAAGTGTTTGGGATCAAAAATGAATGGGTTAAAGAATACACTTTGTAAATAACAACAGTGTGTTAAATAAGGGAAAGTACAAATGAAGAAAAAGTGTGGTTTAAAATAAATAGTTATTATTGTACAGAGACAATACCTGGGGGACACTAGGACCAGGTGGAAGCTACTGGAGTCAAGGCTGGCTCCAGTTCAAAATAATTATTCAATTTAATGGCATGTCAATTATTTAATGATATAATTGGTTACCATTTAAAATGTCTGTTTTGTGAGTGTTTGAACGAGGGTGATGGTAGGAGCTGCGTTGGAGAGTGGGAGAGTAAAACAAGGAAAAGAGTATTAGTATTGTGAAAACTGGTTAACGACATTTTGGAAAAGGTACTTGGATTACGATTTGGGTTTTGGAGACGAGGTAACAGGCTTAGCCTGCCCCGTCATTAGTTAGAGAACGTTCTGTTTAGTTAGGACCCGAGACTGGGTTAGGTTTTGTTTTCTTTATTTTCTTTTTCAGTGTGTAAATAATAAACACACGCTACAGCGTTTCCTTGCATCTGGTTGTCAAGTGTCTGGTCTTTTTAAGGTTTACTGCCAAGGCCCAGGACTGAAAGTACTGCTCCAGCAGTGACAGGCTCTGCTGCAGCCTCTGCTCTGTGGGCGACAGCAGGACCAGATCATCTGCATAGAACAGTAATGTGACTTCTGTGTCATGCAGAGTGAGGCCAGGGGCTGCAGACTGTTCCAGCATCATTGCTAACTCATTGATGTAAATATTGAACAGTGTTGGACTCAGACTGCAGCCCTGTCTCACCCCACGCCCCTGAGTGAAGAATTCTGTCCTTTTGCTGCCAATTTTAACTGCGCACTTGTTTTCTGTGTACATTGATTTTATTATATCATAGACTTTACCCCCTACACCACTTTGAAGAATTCTATAATATAAACCCCCATGCCAAATGGAATCAAATGCTTTTTTAAAGTCAATGAAACAGGCAAAGATTTTGCCTTTACTTTTTTGGTGTACATGTTTGTCAATTAGAGTGTGTAGGGTGTAAATATGATCAGAGGTGCGGTGATTTGGTAGGAAGCCAATTTGACTCTTACTCAAGACACTGTGTTTGGTAAGGAAGGCTATTATGCGGGCATTGATTATACTACAGAATACCTTCCCCAGATTACTGCACACACAGATGCCTCGGTAGTTATTGGGATCGAATTTGTCTCCACTCTTGTGAATTGGGGATATAAGCCCTTGGTTCCAGATGTCAGGGAAGTAACCAGTACTTAGTACCATGTTGAATAATTTAAGCATTAACCCTTGTAACTCAGGGCTGCTGTGTTTGAGCATCTCAGTACTGATGCTGTCAGGGCCGCAAGCTTTTCTGGGTTTAAGTGCCTGGAGCTTCTCAGTTAACTCTTGTAGGGTGATTGGAGCATCAATTGTATTTTGGTTATCTTTAATTGATTGTTCTAGTAATTTCAGTTTTTCTCTAGTTCAATTTTGTTTATTTGTTAGAACTTTTGTTGTATATCTTTATAATTTTTTCCAAATTGTTCCATTTTGTGTTGTCTTATTGTTTTGTTGAGTTTAAATTATTCCACATTTCCCAGAACTGGTTTTGGTCGATAGATTTTTCTATGTCTGTGAGGGTTTTGTTTGTGTGTTTTTGTTTTTTCTGTTTGAGGGTGTGTTTGTGTCACAAGTGACGAATTTTAATGGGTTCCTGTGTGTTTATATTGTATATTTTAAACTGTGTGGAATCTGCTCTTCTTAAACCCCTGCTGGTTTTTTTTTTTGCTGTGCTGATTCATGGACAGGGTGCTGTTCTGCCTAGCAACAGGAAGCCCCGCCTGGTTAGTGCCACTGCCAATGGCGCTCCAGGTGGGACTATATAAGGCAGGGAGTTGAGACAGGAAGGGAGAGATGTGGAGGCAGGAAACAGAAGACTGGACAGGGGTGACAGGAGTGCTTGCAGGCAGAAGCGTGCATCTTTGGAGGAATCATCTTGGGAAATCGACTGTTTGCTGGATTATTTTTCTTCTGGCTGGAATGCTGCTGAGGGAACTGGCCAGAGTTTCAATCATTGGATCCAACAGGTTTGGAAAAACTATTTTCTTTTATTCTTATCTTTTGTGCGGGACAGTATAGGATGAGAGGCTGTATTTTGTGGCTGTTACTATATGTGATAACCAACATAGCTATCTTATCTAAACAAAAAAAAAAGGGATTCACATTCATGTGTGTTTTTTTTTTTTATTTGTTACTTTTATTGTTGATTTAATTTGGACTCTTTAATTTTCTGTTTTGTTTTGTTCACTTGCTTTTGTTATTGCACTGTTTCTGGAACAAGATACGGGTTATTGGTTGGTGTCCCAGCTTTTGGACACCTGGGCTTTTTCTCCCCACGGATCTGGGAGAGGGGTTATATTTTGAATTCTACCCAAGCTGAAAGAAATGAGAAGAAAGGATTACTAGTGTTGTTGTTTAGATGGACAAATTCCTATTCTATTTTTTTATTGCAAAAAAAAAAAAAGGAAACTACTTACCTACGCTGGCTGGCCCCGTACCACCCTTCTGGGTGTATTCGAGGCCTATGGTGTGTGACTTACCTTACCTTGCCTTCAGGTTTTCCAGTCCAGCTTCCAGGTCAGGCATGGTGGCAGTACACAGAGGATCGGGTGAGGTCCGAAGGCGTGGTAGGAACGTGGGAGAGAAGAGAGAAACGCGAAGTGAAAGACTGGCTGAAGGGAAGTGACCAGAGCTTCTGGGTGGAGGTAGTGATTTACTTACGGGTGGTACAGTTCCCGACGGCCCCTTTTTCTTTACCCCGCTTCCTGGTCGCAGGTTCTTCGGGGTGGTGGTCGCTCGGCCGGGAGAGGTCCAGCAGAGAGCGGCTGTCCTACCAGCGACGAGGAGTCCAATTACTGACCAAGCGAGTTGGAGGGGGAGACCCCGGGAGCGTGGGATTTACCCCCGGACTATTTCTTTCTGTTTTGACCCATCTTTGTTACGTCCGTGACTTATGTGGACCTTGTATTTGTTTTCTATTTCTCAGAACCAGTGACTGACGGGAGGGGATTGCCTTAGGTGCTGTGGATTTCTTTTTTTTTTTTTTTTTTTTTTTTCCTGTTTGGCATTCCCTAGTGTGGTCCTTTCTTTGATTTTAGTGTTTTTAGTACCCTGTTGAACAATAAAATTGGTTTTACCCGATACGGTTTCATTGTGTGTGGGAACCTGGGGATCAAAGAACCTGAATGGGAGAGTATAATTAGAATCCCGGTGATTTTGATTGTGGTCAGACAGGGGGGTTTATTGCCTGACAGTGAATGTGTTGATAGAGGAGGGGTACATGGCAGTGATGGTTTAGTCGACTACACTTGTCCCAAGAGCTGAGCAGTAAGTGAACCTCCCTAAAGAGTCCCCTCTGATCTGCCATTAACGATGTACAGACCCAGGGCTTGACAGAGATGCACTAACTCTCTCCCATTCTTGTTTACAGCACGGTCAGGGTTGTTTCTCTGTATTGTGGTGGGTGTGAGGTACAGAGGGGTCTGTCCAAATACATGGCTGTTCCCCAGAGTGTTTATACAGTCCGGTGCTGAGTCTGTCCTGGCATTGAAATCCCCACAGAGCAGCACATTTCCCTGGGCCTGAAAATGGCTGATATCTGTGTGGAGGGTGTTAAAATACTCCTCATTTATAATAGGGGGATTCAGCAGGGGGGGTGTATGCTGCAGACAATTATATATATCATTTTCACACTGGGTTATTCCCTTGTTTGTGTTTGACCCTGTTTAACTGGGCTCCCCTCTGTACCACACTATAATCCCCCCTGAGTCCCTGCTGCGCTGGACTGTGCTGAGTTTAATAAAGGGCACTATTACCTCCCTGTAGCCTAAGGGGCAGTGAATGGGCACATCTGCACAGCACCATGTCTACAACAGAACTATGACATCTAAATCATTTGTATTTGTAATAAATTCAGGGTCTGTGCTCTTCAGCCCGAAAGCTGAATGTTCCAGCAGCTGATTGAAAAGTAACTCATGTTATTTAACTACCAGTAATATTATTCTTAGTGGAACAAAATGCTTAACAACACAAACTTTATAATTTTAAGTTTCATTTAAACAGTAAAGGATGGATGTGTGTGTGTGTGTGTGTGTGTGTGTATGTATGTATATATGTATGTGTGTGTGTATATGTGTGTATATGTGTATATATATATATATATATATTTTTTTTTTTTTTTTTTGTAGTTATTTACATTTGGTCTTCCCTACCTGGGTGCTGTAGGTCTCAGTTCACCAGCCTGGAGCAGAGGATGCTGAGGAGCTGTTTGATCTCGCCCAGTTCAGTAGGGGAAGGCTGAGTCAGGGCTGCAGAGTAGCTGAGCTGCTGCTGGTTGGGCCTGGTGGTAGGGGGGCAGATGGCGGGGGGCTGGCCTGTGCTGCAGTGGCGGGAGGGGGTGCGGGGTGGGTGCATGCTACGCTGGGATCTGCTGGCACTGCTGCGGCCACGGCCCATTGCTGCATCCTTCAGGGTCTTGACAAAGATTTTGATCCCCTCTTGGTTGAGGTGCGGGGAGGGGGTGGGTGTCATTAGGTTTATTTCCTAATCCTTTACTCTTTCAATATGGAAATCATACATATACATTGTTTTCTCTGCTAATTCAAAATGAGAGAATGGTTGAACATTTATTTGAATAGAAAATAATATTTGAATTTTTCTCTCTCTCTCTCTTCCCTCTATCCCTCCCCCGCTCCCTCTCTGTCCTGTGTTTACAACCTACTTGTTTTTTTTTATAGATGTGGTCCCAGAGAGAGAGAGCGCGAGAGAGAGAGAGACAGAGAGAAATTTTGAGATTGAGGAAAGCTGCTACATTTTCTTCAGTGATCCCAATTAGCACATGAAACAAAGAAAGCGATGTGAAATACTGTTTGTAAAAAGAAATATATCCAGTCATCTCAAAAGCTGTGAGAGAGAGCGATAGAGAGAAGGAAAGGCAAGTAGTGTCATTCCTCAATACTAATAAGCTCAGATACTGTGAAGCACAAGTTAACATTCTGGTGATGACAGATAGGGAGAGGGGAAGGAGAAAGAGAAGGACTGAAACATTGGAGAGAGGAAAGAGATATGTAGAAGTGATTCCTTTAAGTGTAATACAGCACAGTGAAAGCATGGTAAAGCATAGGTATGCATTGTAAAGTGCAGAGAGATATGGAAAGCATATTAAAAAAAACAAACCATCGTAAAATAACCCTTATAAAAGTGTCCCATAGTAAAAGCATTGCAAAGTGTAATAATGCGCAGTGACATCACGGTAAAGAATGGACAAGCACAGAGAGGTGTGGTAAAGCATAATAAAAAAAATATGGCAAACCATGGTCAATTATGGTAAATGCACAGTATAATCATTAGAAAGGCATGGGAGGAAACTCCTGTGGTAAACTTGATAGAGAGCCAAACCGTTTGTCTAATTCTAATGAAATTTGCTAAGGATCTTCTTTAGCACAAGTACTTATGTATCATAATCCAGGGCTGGAGGCTGTCTGTTTGTCTTTCTGTCTGCTTGTCTGACTGTCAATGGAGGTTAAACAAATACTGTGAGCACACTGGAGAGCACTGTGGCTGTGGGAGGATGTTTTCCAACTCAACCAACTCAGGACATAGAGGAACAAGGAATTGATAAAGCGGGGTCAATTTGACCTTGGTAGAAGCGGTGGATGTTCTGTTGTTAGGAAAACAGAGTGTAAACACAGTTCACAAAGTTCAGCTTCACACACACACAGTTAGGTAAGGTACATAAGACAGACACTTGAACATGCGAGTGAGAAAGCTTACCTGAGAATCCTCTCCTAATAACAGACCATCGCGTACCCGACCACTTCTCCCAGAACATTAGGTAACTGGTCATGGTTTGATTTCTGTTTATAACTCAGTGCTATATTGTTGTGTTCAAATGCTCATGTTTAAGCTATATTTGGACTATTGGAATCAATACATTGAAACTTACTAACAGACATACAATTTGTTAACTAAAATGACCATCTCCAGTAATACAATGTAGAGGGCAGGACTGTGGGCTGAGGAGAATCCATTACTTAAACCCTGATTAATGACTGCTGGATTGTGATTTTGTATTGACATTCAGCTCTTATATTGAAATACAGATTGATACTGGACTAGGTTTTCAACCAGCTCTATATCTGGTTTCATTTGATTAAATTGGAGTGCCTTCCTTTCTTTCTTTTCTTTCTTTCTTTCTTTCGATACGACTAGCTCTGACTTTGTATTGTATTGTATTCTTTCTTTTGTTTGTTTTGTCAGGTATTCCTAACTTATGCATTTTTTTGACCCCATATGCAGCCATAACGAGCCCCCCCTCACCCCCCTCACGCACTCACATACACATGCACACACACACAAACTCCCCCCCCCCCCCCCCACACACCTACACACCCACTCACACATACACACTCACCACACACACACACTCTCACACACACTGAAACAACGGATTCCCACAGGCACACACTCAAACACACACACACTGAAACAATGGATTCCCACAGGCACACACTCACACACTGAAACAATGGATTCCCACAGGCACACACTCACACACACACGTGCACATACACACACAAACTGAAACAGTGGATTCCCACAGGCACACACTCACACAGTGTGCTGTGATGCTGGCAATGCTGTTATTATTCTCGCTGTCCCCCGTGTTCTCGCCTCATTACTGGCGTGTGGGTTTGCAGGTACAGCAACAAACAGCTTGTGGGAGGTAGGAGGCAGAGAAACACAATCTGTACAAAACTGAGAGGAGAGGCTGGAGACCCATAATGATTCAGACAGTGCAACAGAGTTTCAATCTCTGTACTTTTATATAATATAGAGAAGTGGCACCACTTCCGCAACGATCTCCCTCGACCTCCGTTCTCCAAGAGCCAGAGGGGACCCCTGGCCAAATCTAAACTTATCAATATTTCTATCACTCCAGGTTCCCCCAGGGGGCAACATACATGTTTCCTGAGCCAGGGGGAAACCCGATATCCTTTACTGACAACTTGCTTGTCCTGTGCCAGTGTTCCTCTCTGGCCCCTTTGTATGTTCATTTCATTTTCTCCTTCAGAATTCCTGTTGCCCCGCTGGGCTCTGTCTCGGAGGTGTGTCAGTGCCAATCTCCCAAAACAGTCTTGTGGTTTGCAAAACTTCAAAAATCCTTTGCAAAATGCAATAATGCTTTCAAATCTCAAAATACATGTCTCAAAATCAAATATTCACATCAAAATAATACATGTATCAAATGAAAAGCTCACATTATCAACCGTTTCACAAAGGTGCAAAAAATTCAAAATATAAACATCAAAATGTTTAACCCTTTTTATTATTTTTTTTCCTCATACCATTTCTGCCTGTTTACTCTTCTTACTTTATTGGAAATTGTGTAATGTGACCATACATGTTACCTATAAGTGTAGACTTTCAGTAGACTTTTTTTTCAGTAGCCCCAGATGACCCACACATCACTGAAAACTTGTACATAAAATCATAGTTTGCTATAATTACAACAGAAAAAAAAACTTTAACAAAAAAGGGATTTTGCAGGTATTCAACATCCAGCCTCTGATTTCTGTCAGGCCACATGCTCTCAACATCACAGAGAATGTTTTCTCTGGCCATACAGAAAAAGCGCCTTGCATGGCAGAGCCACCCTTGACATGCATCTGCAATGATGTCTTGACATGGCCTGGAGAAGTGTTGCCTGCTCATGGGGATTACGGTCATACACTTTCCAGCACCAGGCGGAAGAAAAGTATAAATGAATGCAATTGGAATTGATTGCTTTCAATTGTAAACAAATTGATTCAATGAGAAAACAAGAAACCCTCACATGAATTTTGTGCTAAATGTAGAGATTTGTGTTAAGTGTTTTGCAAAAGCGTGTTTTAGTTTTGCAGTCTGTAGTAGGTAAATTCCTGTTCAATATGAAATGACTGATGACTCCACTCGGTAGCAGTTCAAGAAGCTTTATTACAATGTGCGCAAGGGAAGAGCAGAGGCGGTTACATGAATACACTAGCTCTTGATTATTGACAGGGTAGCACAATATTTATACTGGATTAGCATAGCAACAATAGGCAAATTAACACGTCAGCATGATTATAGAACTTTCTCAAAGATGAAGATTCCCTTATAAGGGGTTGCAGAGATATTTATTGGAGGGGTCGGGTGCAGGCTCAGGTGGCCCACACTCACCACCGCATGTGGGTCAAAACACACAGTAGGGGGCATCGGGCATACCTGTCCGCCACCGCCCACTGTCATACTTGCCAGTGAGGTTGTAACACGCCATGTTCCATTCTGCATCTGTGCACCGTGCTCGTACCCCAGTTTCAGGTGTACCGTGGCATCCATCATCTGTACTGACAGGTTTGTGCTATTGGCAGGGTCGCATAATATGACATCCCTGAATTCAATACATTCAGCTGACCTCAGGTACAGCGTGGCATTTTCGGCAGTCTGGCCCACCCCGGTAATTTGCGGGACAATAACCCGTGCTCCAATTACTACCCCGATACTATTTACTCTCATACCAGTGCTGTGCTGGTTCTGACTGATGGTGTATGGGACAACTTAAATAAAGCATATATCATTATTACAACATTCTGTGCGAACAACCATATTATCTCAAAAATGGCGACGTACAGGGTATCCCGTTCGTGCCAATTTCTGTATCACCTCCCGTTTCCATGCTCCCCCTAACATTCTGTTGTGCAAATCTCTAATGGCTATTATAATATCTCTGGTTAGTGCTGCTTGCATTCTATAACATCGGTCTTCCCTTGTTGTTAGATTCAAATCTTCAGATATAGCGTGTAATATAACACTTAACACATTGACAGTAATATCAACAGTTTCCCCTGTCATCTGCTCCGCCATGGCCAGCTTTTGAATGGCATCTCCCATCTTCAAAAACTGCCCATGGTTCTCCCGCTGCTGTTCAATACTATTTACAGAATTCACAGTACCAAACCACCCCACATTGTTCAATGTTTATACATGGCTACCTTTTGTTGTCCCAATGGTTGAACCGTTTTCACCGCCGCCGCAATTGTAAACAAATGGATTAAATGAGAAAACAAGAAACTCTCACATGAATTTTGTGCTAAATGTAGAGATTTGTGTTAAGTGTTTTAGTTTTGCAGTCTTTGTGAAAACAAGTATAAAAACACTAATGGTTTTGCAAAGGAGGCTATTGTTTCAGTTGTGCAGTTATTGGTTTTGGTGTCTTTGGCCACATTTTCATTCACATTCATTCAAGCAGGCGCAGTAAAGACAGAAAACAAGATGGTTCTTTGTGGTTAAATTAAAACAAAACAACATTTTGAGTAAAGATTATTGTACCTCTATGTTTGTCTCCCTTCACACATTAATTATTTTAGCAATACTATCTATCTATCCTTCCAAGCTTTCACCCTGCTGTCAGTTTGAATTCAGGTCACTTCCAGACAGACTGGGCTTGGAGGTGATACCTTGAGGCAGAGAGAGAGAGAGGAGAGGAGAGGGGAGTGGAGGGGAGTGACAAAGACAGGGAGAGGAGGGAGGGGAAGTAGTGAGAGAGAGTGAGAGCACGGGAGCACTCAAAAAAATAAATTGCTTGTCTGTTCTTAAATTAATAAATATAATTACTCAAACATAGTAAAAAAAACTTGTCAATCCTACAAGTAATTATTGGGAAATGGTGGTAATTGGTAGTATTTTCTAGTAATACAAAATGTAAGTAAATGCATTACTTACGTTAAGTAAACATAAATTACTTCTTATTGCTCGATATAATAATTGTAGTTACATAAAAACTACTTAAAAAATCCATTGTGCAAGTAATTTTTAGTAATAACTGCTAAGAAAAGTAAGTAATTAAAATAGGTTTTTCAAGCAAAACATTTTTTACTTCAAATACATTTACTTCAAATAATAACTAAAATTACTTACAAATAGTAATAGAACTTGTCTATTTAGAAAGTAAATAAATATTAAGTAACCAAATTATATTGTTTGAGTAAAACTGTTACTTAAAGTAATTAAATATTTTACAAAACTGAAAATGTTTGTGCCTTTTTTACTTAATACAGGTAGCTTTTTAAGTAATTAAGTTAATAACATTTATTTAACTAATAGTTTGTAAATATGTTTTTTAAAATAACATTATGAAAGTGCTTCTTTAAAACTATATAATAAAATTGGACTATCACATTGATTTTTGGTAACAAAAAGAATGTTGTACAATATAATGAAGGAAAGATATAAACTTTTAAGTAAAATAATTTATCTAGAATTCACACCTCAAAGCAAGTAAATAAGATAAATTCAGTCCAGTACAAATTCCATATTCATTTTCATGGGCACAGACTATATAAAAAAAACAAAAAAGCACACCTTGACTGACCATGCATTTTAATTCACTTTGAGTAAACTAACTGAAATATGTATCTATTACACACATTTTGTATTACTGGAACTGAGAAGCAATAATGCACATTGAGATAATGGCATGTCAAGGAATTAAAAGAAATATATTGCCTGCAATATCAAATTGAAGACAAAGGTAAACTTAAAGGATTTGCACGACTTTGTACTCTTACAACTCATCCATATGAACAAAGGGAAATACCATTTTTTTGTGTTGTACATCTCTTCACATTTCACATGTACAACAAATAAACACATGCCCTTTATAAACATCAAAATGTAATACAAAATATTGTTTCTCTAATGTAACATGAAATCAAAATATAGTATGTGGTGCTTATACGTGTAATACTATAAAAGTATAATGCTTATACTTGTAATACTATACCATACTTGAAACAAACTGAAAATGCAAGTAGAAAAAAACGGCATTGTTTTCAAGCATAGTTTACATTGTCATTTTTTTCTTGTTTTTGTTATTGAAGTTGCAAGACAGTTTTATCTAATCAAAGATGGTCTGGAAGTTGCCTTGTCTCTTAGACAAAAAAACTTAAAGTAGCACAGCATCCTTCTCATGTACATTATCTTGTAACACTTCTTTTTGGATGTACAGTAATGCCCCATAAGCTATCTGGGGATAACCAAGGAGGTATGTGTAATAAAACCCCATAAGTGTTAGAACTGCATCGGTAGAATCTTCTGCTTTACCAGTTGGGTGGTCTTTGTACATCAGCATTATTGAATTTGAATCTTCTTGATGATGGACCATAATCCACTGTATGGCATTGTTTTTGTGGGCACTAGCAACACTTTGCCAGGTCTCTGCAGTTTAAAAGAATAAAAACTGTATTTCATTAAAAAGAAAACTACATGATGATTTTAATTTAGACAATGTCAAAATATAATTCTTCTCTAAAATCTATCTAATCTATTCATACTTGCTATGATGAAGCCTTCAAAAATTATTTGAACTTAACACCTGAAGTAGGCACAGCAATTAATTAAGTCTAGTAAGGGGATCCATCAGATTTTGTTCTATTTTTCAAGTTGAATATATATACACCAATGTCTTTTTGTGCCAAAGTAAATTTTTAAAGCCACAACACTAGTACTAGGTCTGTTATTGGGAACATGCTCAATTTTACATTAAAACAAATTCTCACCAACAACTTATGTTTCCAAGTGAAGCAGCTGTAATTCTGTTTTTAGGGAAAAGCATATGCACTTAGGTAGAATGCAGCGATGTCAAATTTGCTCTATCATTAACTGGGTCATTAAACGTTAGTTAAGGTCAACAGCAAACCCTCCACTGCTGCAGCTATAAGCTACTGCATTTGAAACGGTATAAAGTTGTAGAGCTGGCCCATGTTATCAAAGTTTGAGAAATATTTACATTATCAAATTTAAAACATACTTCTTACCTTGACAATGTGTACAACATGGTGTGCAGCAGCTTTTCCCTTTACAGATGAGCTCTGAACCACAAGAAGGTGGTAGCTGAAGGCAACAAGTATTTGCAATTCTAAAATAAAATGTTATAATAAAGGACAGTAAAATGTACTTGTTATGTAAAAAACAAAAACACACTGCAATAACATATAACTAGAATTCAATCTACCATGATTAGCAATCACATGTATATAGGGTCATCCAAGTTGTGTGCCTAAATTACATAAAGGATTAAGTAAGCTTACTTTTGTAGTCTGTAGTTAGTTTATAGCCTTTGCATTTTGTTAAGATTTAAAATATTTCTCCTACCCTCATTTAGAATTGTTGATATTGCTATCTTGATCATGTTATTATCATAAAGATAATCAAGGATGTTTGCAGAAATCTTAATCAAGTTCCCCCTTATAGTGTCTGCATTGCTGACATGTGGCAAGATTAGAAAAAGTTTGTCCTTCAACTGAAATACAGCATTAATGTGGTAATACTGATTAAATCACTTTGTTACTTAAGATAAATTGTTACTTAAGATAATCTATACCTGTCAAACTGTCTTTGCAGTTATTCACTTTCTGAAAACTGCAGATTTGTGAAATACTTCCTTCTGGGTGCTGTAATCTGCTTGCTTTATGAACTCCACTTGTTTCTTCTTCATATGATGCTTCCATACAAGAGGACCCTAAGTGAAACATTATTGTACATACACAATTAAGACATTAACATCAGGGCAAGATAAATTGACATAAAAGTCTATCACTTTTGGAAAGATGTTTTATTTTATAAAACAAAAAAGTAATTCAAGTTTAAAAACCCACCAAAAAGAACTCTGGGTGTTTTTAAATACATTTTCAACTAAATGTTTACCATATGTATGGATGGTAGTTTTGAACACTTACCAGAACTGAAACTATCTTCCCTTTCCATCTGAGCCTTTTTATTACATTTAATAGCAGGTTTTCTGCCTCTGTTGGATACTGAAGGAGTGCTGTTGTACATCCTCCTCCTTAGGAATCCAATTATCCCAGTCTGTTGAATTGTTTTAAATCAAAACATACATCATATTTCATGCTTGCTTTTACTGTGCTATAAGCTATGCTAAAACTGAAACTTTTAAAACAAAAAGTATATATCATTAGTATATATTATGTATACATGTTGGGCCCTATTTTTGTACATGACTAACGTTATGTTTTATGTTATATTTAGGCTTTTGTAATGATCAGTTGAGTTTCTGAAAAAAACAAAACATAACAAAAAAAACCCACACGCATTGTGATACAATATGGTATATGGCTGCAAACCCCAATACAACTGTGTCTTTATCTGAGGTTTTGGAGAAAAGAACAGAAAACCTTATTTTTTGTTTGTTGAAGTGAAATATGTGTTGGTGCATTTATAGGGTTTCTAGGTTTTTGACTAGAAAGTCTAGTTAAGGGCACCTGTACAGTCTCTGATCAGAAGCACTGTCTGGTTTTTCAATTTTCTATATTTTTTAAGCATCCGGTAACAAATACAACTTGACAGATGTGTAATAGAAGCGTCAAAATATGTTGCAGCACTTGGTAAGAGAAGGAATATGATTTAATCTTATTAAACAACCTTATTAAATTCTTAATCCAACAGTATTCACCTCGTAGTCTAGAGATTAAATCTAAACATAAAATATTGACTGTTTTACTGTTAACTAAAATCATGTACTTACGTAATTCTGTCTTACTCCAAGTGCTGGGTTGTCACGCAGTTATTATTATTTATTTCTTAGCAGACGACCTTATCCAGGGCGACTTACAATTGTTACATCACATTATTTTTACATACAATTACCCATTTGTACAGTTGGGTTTTTACTGGAGCAATCTAGGTAAAGTATCTTGCTCAAGGGTACAGCAGCAGTGTCCCCCACTGGGGATTGAACCCACGACCCTCCGGTCAAGAGTCCAGAGCCCTAACCACTACTCCACACTGCTGCCTAGTGAATTATACTTGTTAGCAATAGCTCTTGCAAGGTCATGCAATTCCGCTTCAGTTGGTCTTCAACCTGATTGTGTACACAGGTGATCCATACATATTCTTATAAGCCTCCTCCTAGCACCATCAATTTCCTTCTGGCTATATTCCTCTGGACTACTAAGGACGGAAATATGTGGCACAAATAGCGTAGCGTGTTCCTCCTGTGCTGTGTCTTGCACTTGAAGTAGCTGCGGACTGCATGACTGAACGGCTTGCATGATTCTGGGTTTTTTGGCAGGAGTGGTCTCAATGTCTTCCTAAACACAATTACGGTATATATTGGTCAGCACATCATATTACATAATTATTAATGAAATATTGTAAAAACAAACGTGTAATATAGGGGTTAATGTAAAAAAGACAATATCATTTGTATTTTACCTTGTACAAAGAGTTTTGAATGCCTCTAATATTTTTCCTTGAAAGAAAATCTTCAAATAAACCTTTCAGGTCTCTGTCAGACAATGTTAAAAATGTCTGCCCATCAATACCGTCACCTTTAAGTGTTTAAATACATCATGATATTACTGCTTTGCATCAAGTGTCTGTCTTTCAGAATTATACATTTATATACATTTATTACTAAATTACTATTTTCATAATTTAAAATATGGTATCTTTTCAAATGCTAACACATCTGCCACAGTGAGTTTGTGAAATTAAATATTTAAAATTGGATTTTTAACGTGAATTTCTGAGGATCAGTTAAATATACAGAGCAGACATGTCAGACTTTTTCAGCATGAAAATATTAAATTTTATCACAACTAATATTATACAAGTTAATTTTTAATTTTTAGATATGAGTACATTATCCTCTATCTACATACCTTTCAAAATGTCTATACAGTTTTTTTTCTAGTTTTTGTGTTTGTAGCCAGAAACACAGCTGTTCCACAGACATTTGGCGAACGTCATCGAAGTCCATATCGAAGTGGTAACATTAGAAATAATAATAATAATAATAATAATAATAATAATAATAATAATAATAATAATAATAATAATAATAATAAGCAAAACAGATGAGGACGGTTTACGGCTTGATACTGAAAGTGCGGGAAACTAGTCACAAGGGAGGCTGCAGTGCCTGCTCGACGAGAAGGCTCTGATTGGCTGAGGTCCACTGCGAGGAGTAAGCGCCGATTGGCTACAAATACATCTTGCAAATGCCTCTATCGTGGAATTAATGTTAGTCGTAGTTATTTTAAGTCTATATTTCAAACACTGTTAGTTATTTTGTGAAAGATGGCTTTGTGTGGTATCCTGTTGCTTACATTGAGAATCCTGCTGACTCACATGACCACAGAACATTCTCGTAGCCCCAACTTTATGGTCCAGTGCCAGCTGTGTCCTAGGATATATATGAAATATAATTCATATTGGCCATAAACCAGTGAGTCAAAGTTATTTATTTATTTATTTTTATTTATTTATTTTTTACATAAATTGATTTTTGTAAGCAGATTAATAAATTAACTTTACGGCTTAGAAAAGTTTGTAACAAATTTATTAACAGTTTTTGTATGATTTAATTGTAAGAAATAAAAGTGAATATTTTAAGTAATGTGATGTGTCTTATCTTATTTTAATTTAACTTATGTATCTTTCACTTTTAAAATATATAATGCATTTTCTTAGTATTTTTAACAAAACAGTTTTTATTACCAAATTGTATTTATTAATTTAGTTAACACCTTTATCCAAATGATGATGTAATGATGTCATTGAATAATTCATTACATTTTCAATTAAAACATTTCTGGAAAACGTTTTTAATTTTGCTCAGAGTATGACAGAAAACTATTATAAATTAAGACGTGAAATACTTTGGTAAATTAAATACTTGCTTTAAGTATATTACATATGTATTAATTAATCTAAGTAATTTTGCCATAACTCTTAGTATTATCTTTTAATTAAATTACTCAATACCAATAATTCCTGAAGGAACTGGTAAATCTATGTAAATCTGTAGTAAATTTCAGTATTTAAAAGTAATTTTTAGTAATTGGTAATAATAAGCAAGTATTTATTTTAATCAATATAAGTAAAATAAAAATACTAAGCAATTTATTTTTTTGAGTGAGGGAAGGGAGCAAGAGAGAGAGGGGCAAGAGCAATGGCATGACAAACATTTTTTTTACTCCAAAAAAAAATAAAACACAGTAAAGAATAATTTTCATTTCACACAATCCCAAAATGAAACTGAAACTGACCTGCTAAGGACTTTCTTTAGCCCAGTATATCATAATCTCTGGGAATATGAAGGCTGATTATCTTCTCATCTGTATAGCACACTTACATTTGAACACATATCTACAGACCTGCTTCTCCAACAGTGATGAAACCTTGGCATCTCCTTTAGCATGAGGGTATCTGGGAGTGTGTGGAGGCTGTCTGTTTGACTATGTAGAGAACCATTGATCCCATTATGATGAAACTTGGTCTGGACATTCTTTAGAACAGGCTCTTGAGAGTGTGTGAAGGCAGCTGTCTGTCTGATTGCATGTCAAACCTACAGTGGACTTGGGGTGGTCAACTCTTTCAAGTTACTCACAGTTGGACTTGTAATTCACAGCCGTTGTGATGGGGGATGAACGTCACTGACAGGCTTATTAGCCCTGCCAAAATCACAAAGAAAGGGTAAGCACAATCTGGAGAAATGTGTGATTATTAAACATATTGATAGGCAGAACAGCTGAAACCGAATGATGTGGTGACTGAATATATTTAGTAGCTGATTAGGGGGTGCTGATACTCGTACTCGGAACTGCCTTTAAGAAGTATTTATCAGAAGGTATTTAATAAATCCATTCATTAATGTGTTAATTTCAAAACAAGAAAAGCTGTCCTTCCCTCGGTTTAACAATTGAGTACCAATCAGTGACAGTTAACCTCTGCATCGAATGTTTTAAAAGCTGTTTGGAAGTGAATGTTCCTATCATCCGGGGAGCTGACAACAGTGATTCATATTGTTTAGAAATAAAAAGAAAACAATTGACTTGAATTTAAAATTATGCATTTAACATTTAATCATAATGTGATATGATTTCATTATTTTTCTTTTCATTTAGAAACATAAAAAAGTGTGACTAAGGCCGTCTCAAATGCCTCTTGTTTAATTGGGACAGCCTCTTATTCGAGATATTTATACATCTCCCGAGGCGTCCTGATAAAGCGGCGCCGACTGTATTATTATTATCATTGTAAGATATTAAAAGAATTACCAAAATACCTATACATATACAGTGCCTTGAAAAACTCTTCACACCCTTGAACATTTTTCACATTCTACTGCCTAAAAAATACAATTCAAAATGCATTAAAGTAGGAGTTTGTTTCACTGATCGACACAACATCATCTACACTTTCAACGTGAAAGAACAATTATAGAAATATTCAAAAAGTCATTAAAAATACAAAACCAAAAAGTCTTGATTGTATAAGTCTTCACATCCTTTGTCATAGCAAACCCAAATTAGCTCAGGTACAACAAATTGCCTTAACAAGGCACATAATAAGTTAAATAGAGCCCACCTGTGTCCAATCACAGTAGTTCAACTGATTTGAATACTCCTGAATGAAGAATCAAGCTGTTTCTGTTGTATGAAGTGAATTTGAAGCAAATGGCAAAACATGCCAAACAAGGAGTTGCCAAAATAAATCCAGGATAAAGTTATTGAAATTACAGATTGGGGGAAGGCTATAAGAAACTTTCAATGTCTTTGAATATCCCTTGGGGCACTGGCAGGTCCATCATTGTAAAGTGGAAACAGTTTGGCACCACCAAGACACTGCCTCAATCAGGCCGTCCCTCCAAAGTCAGTAACCATGGCTTAAGGAAACTGCTGAGGGAGGTCACTGTGAAGCCTAAGATTACTTTAAAAGAACTACAGAGGTCTCTGGCTGAGATTGGGGAAAATGTTGACTGTTCAACAATTTCAAGAGTACTTCACAAACATGGCCTGTATGGGAGGGTGGCAAGAAGGAAGCCACTGCTTAAAAAAAACCATATGATGTGCCGCATAGCTTTTGCAAAGAAACACTTAGGGGACACTGCATGCATGTGGGAGAAGGTTTTGTGGTCTGATGAGACCAAAGTGGAACTTTTTGGTCTCAATGCTAAGCGATATGTGTGGCGTAAACCAAACACAGCACATCACCCTACTAACACCATCCCTACAGTAAAGCATGGTGGTGGCAGCATTATGTTTGCATTATGCTTTGCAGCAGCGGGGACAGGGAGGCTTGTGAAGATCGAGGGAAAGATGGATGGTGCAAAGTACAGGCAGATCCTGGGAGAAAACCTGTTCCAGTCTGCCAGAGACCTGGGACTGGGGAGAAGTTTAATCTTTCAGCAGGACAATGATCCTAAGCACAAAGCAAAAGCAACAATGGAGTGGTTCAGCAAGAAGAAAGTGAATGTCCTCGAGTGGCCTAGTCAAAGCCCAGACCTGAATCCTATAGAAAATCTGTGCAAGACTTGAAGACTGCAGTCCACAGACGATCCCCAGCCAACTTGAAAGAGCTTGAGCTATTCCGCCAAGAAGAATGGGCAAAAACTACACCATCCTGCTGTGCTAAGTTGGTAGACACTTATCCAAAACTATTCATGGCTGTTATTGCTGCAAAAGGGTCTTGCACCAAGTATTGACTCAAGGGGTGTGAAGAATTATGCTATATATATATATATATATATATATATATATATATATATATATACACACAGACGTGCTCAAATTTGTTGGTACCCTTACAGCTCATTGAAATAATCCTCCTGAAAAGTGATGAAATTAAAAGCTATTTTATCATGTATACTTGCATGCCTTTGGTATGTCATAGAATAAAGCAAAGAAGCTGTGAAAAGAGATGAATTATTGCTTATTCTACAAAGATATTCTAAAATGGCCAGGACACATTTGTTGGTACCCCTTAGAAAAGATAATAAATAATTGGATTATAGTGATATTTCAAAGTAATTAGTTTCTTTAATTAGTATCACACATGTCTCCAATCTTGTAATCAGTCATTCAGCCTATTTAAATGGAGAAAAGTCATCACTGTGCTGTTTGGTATCATTGTGTGCACCACACTGAACATGGACCAGAGAAAGCAAAGGAGAGAGTTGTCTGAGGAGATCAGAAAGAAAATAATAGACAAGCATGGTAAAGGTAAAGGCTACAAGACCATCTCCAAGCAGCTTGATGTTCCTGTGACAACAGTTGCAAATATTATTAAGAAGTTTAAGGTCCATGGAACTGTAGCCAACCTCCCTGGGCACGGCCGCAAGAGGAAAATCGACCCCAGATTGAACAGAAGGATAGTGCGAATGGTAGAAAAAGAACCAAGGATAACTGCCAAAGAGATACAAGCTGAACTCCAAGGTGAAGGTACGTCAGTTTCTGATCGCACCATCCGTCGCTTTTTGAGCGAAAGTGGGCTCCATGGAAGAAGACCCAGGAGGACTCCAGTTTTGAAAGAAAAACATAAAAAAGCCAGACTGGAATTTGCTAAAATGCATATTGACAAGCCACAATCCTTCTGGGAGAATGTCCTTTGGACAGATGAGTCAAAACTGGAGCTTTTTGGCAAGTCACATCAGCTCTATGTTCACAGATGAAAAAATGAAGCTTTCAAAGAAAAGAACACCATACCTACAGTGAAACATGGAGGAGGCTCGGTTATGTTTTGGGGCTGCTTTGCTGCGCCTGGCACAGAGTGCCTTGAATCTGTGCAGGGCACAATGAAATCAAGACTATCAAGGCATTCTGGAGCGAAACGTACTGCCCAGTGTCAGAAAGCTCTGTCTCAGTCGCAGGTCATGGGTCCTCCAACAGGATAATGACCCAAAACACACAGCTAAAAGCACCCAAGAATGGATAAGAACAAAACATTCGACTATTCTGAAGTGGCCTTCTATGAGTCCTGATCTGAATCCTATCGAACATCTATGGAAAGAGCTGAAACTTGCAGTCTGGAGAAGGCACCCATCAAACCTGAGACAGCTGGAGCAGTTTGCTCAGGAAGAGTGGGCCAAACTCCCTGTTAACAGGTGCAGAAGTCTCATTGAGAGCTACAGAAAACGTTTGATTGCAGTGATTGCCTCTGAAGGTTGTGCAACAAAATATTAGGTTAGCGGTCCCATCATTTTTGTCCATGCCATTTTCATTTGTTTTATTATTTACAATATTATGCTGAATAAAAAATCAAAAGCAAAGTCTGATTTCTATTAAATATGGAATAAACAATGGTGGATGCCAATTACTTTTGTCAGTTTCAAGTTATTTCAGAGAAAACTGTGCATTCTTCGTTTTTTGTGGAAGGGTATCAACAAATTTGAGCACGTCTGTATGTATATATATATATATATATATATATATATATATATATATATATATATATATATATATATATATATATATATAGTGCCTATAGAAAGTCTACACCCCCTTTCCAAATTTTCACCTTTTGTTGCCTTATACCTGGAATTAAAATGCATTAAAACAGTTTTTTTTTTTTTTTTTTTCATTTATCTACACATCCTACCCCACAACTTCCAAGTGAAAAAAAATATTCTAGAAATTTGTAGAAAATTAATTAAAAATAAAAACTGAAATAGCTTGGTTGGATAAGTGTCCACCCCCCCTTTTAATAGCAATCCTAAATTAGCTCAGGTGTAACCAATCACCTTCAAAATCACACACCAAGTTAAGTGGCCTCCACCTGTATTAAATTGTAGTGATTCACATGATTTCAGGATAAATTCTGCAGTTCCTGTAGGTTCCCTCTGCTGGGTAGTGCATTTCAAAGCAAAGACTCAACCATGAGCACCAAGGCGCTTTCAAAAGAACTCCGGGACAAAGTTGTTGAAAGGCACAGATCAGGGGATGGGTATAAAAAAATATCAGAGGCCTTGAATATCCCTTGGAGCACGGTCAAGACGATTTTTAAGAAGTGGAAGGTGTATGGCACCACCAAGACCCTGCCTAGATCAGGCCGTCCCTCCAAACTGGATGTCCGAGCAAGAAGGAGACTGATCAGAGAGGCTACCAAGAGGGCAATGGCCAGTTCTGTTGTCAGTTCAATGCTTGTCTTCTTTCTATTCCTTAAGGATATTATCTTCAAGTATTGCTCATCCTTGTTAGATAGCTTTTTGGGTCTTCCAGTTCTGGGTTTGTCAATTACAGATGATGTTTCTCTGTACTTGTTGATTATGCTTCGGATACCACACCTTGTAAATCAAGTGATATGAGCTATTTCACTCAATGTTTTTCCTTTATGCAAGTCAAGGTTGTTATAATAGTAGAAAACACTAGTAAATTGTTGATGCTCATAATGTATCAGAGTAGAAAAATGCAACATGTCTAAAACTTTTGCACAACAGTGTATATATATATATAGAGAGAGAGAGAGAGAGAGAGAGAGAGAGAGAGAGAGAGAGAGAGAGAGAGAGAGAGAGAGAGAGAGAGAGAGAGAGATTAATTCATCAGCATAGATGGTTAAAAAATGTACCAAGTTATATTTAGAACTGGACTACTGGCAGTAAATATATATAATGAAATCATTCATTTAAAAATATTCTCAATTACACCAAGCTATATGTTGAGATTAGGTTTAAGCTACTTTCTTTTCCCCACGTTGTCCTTGGTATATAAATGAACGCTCACAAGGTATATGGAGAGCTGTGGGGGCTTGCCTGGGTCATTCAGCCTCATCGTCACTGCTGGAATAACCACAGTACTCCAGGAACCATCAGGGTGTTCCTATCTCTCCATCAGCAGTCACATATCTAATCATGACCTCACTACACCTCATCCGCCACAGGCAACAATGCCTCTTACTCACTCTAGGAATACACTGTTATTAGTTGATCTCTCTAAGCATTGTAGTTATATACTGTAAAAAGATTGAACGTATCAATATAATACACAGACAGACAGATATAGATAGATAGATAGATAGATAGATAGATAGATAGATAAATAAACAGACATATACTGTAGTCAGATATAGATTGCATTGCATTTACATTTCATTAGGTTTTAAAGACTATGACAAGTTTGAGAAAACCCTGAGTTGCTTTATTTTCAGCTGTAAATATGCATGAGACAAAAGAAATGAAGAAATACTGCAACTGCAAATAAATGAAAGAATAAATAATACATTAACAAAGAAATAACCAGAAATTCAAAAAGGTAAAGACAGAAAAAGCAATATAACTGGATATTTCAGTAACAACATTGGTTCACCTCGGCTCCCTAAACCTCAATACAGAATTCCACGGGGCAGTAGAAAAGAGAAAAGAGAAAAGACACACCCTTCAACAAACTTCAGAACTCAACAGTTCAATACAGACCATTCAAGAACCTTTGATATCTTAAGAACCATTGAGTACTTACATAGATCATTCTAGAACCATCCAGTACTCATTCATTGATCCTTCTAAACGATAGGTTGCGGATGCAACCCCGGTTCCCTGAAAGAGAAAATAACCATCAAGGTATGGGATATTGCCGTCAGGCAGTAGCGATTGGCTGAGCTTTTATAGCAAAGCTGCCGATAGGCCTCTGCGCGAGCTGCCACGTAAGCCCGCCCCCTTGGGAGCTTACTATACGCAGCGCGCAGAGACTCACTTCCTCTTTTGCTCTTCAGGCCGTGAAGGCTTCTGAAGCGACCACGCGGCTTGATGGTTATTTTCTCTTTCAGGGAACCGGGGTTGCATCCGCAACCTATCGTTCCCTTTCAAGTCGAAAATAACCATCAAGGTATGGGAACAGTGTACCCAAGCCGTCGCGAGGGAGGATTCTCGGCAGTAGGACAGACTTACGTCATAACGCAACTGCGTAGGCAGAACATCTAGGCATATGCGGAGCTGCGCCTCAGCGTCTATGCTCGTAATGACACCTGTCTTAAAGGTGGAACAGTCAACACCATGCTATCAACCACTCTATACGTCCGCATCCTGAGGCGTCGTAGAGTGTAAAACAGATGCTCCAAACAGTGGAGCAGAGGAATCCAGTACATTTAACCTGTAAAACCTCATGAAAGTATGCGGCGTAGCCCAACTGGCTGCCGCGCAAATATCAGACACCGGCACCCCTCGAAAGAGGGCCCAGGATGTCGCCATACCCCTGGTAGAATGCGCCTTCAACTGCCCTGGTGGTGGAAGGCCTGCAGATTCATACGCTAATTTAATAGCATCCACTATCCAGTGGGAAAGGCGCTGTTTAGACAGCGGCTGACCCAAAGATCTAGAACCATGGCATATGAACAACTGTTCTGTCTGCCTCACAGTCTTTGTACGGTCCATATAACACCTCAATGCCCTCACGGGGCAGAGCATGTGTAACCGCTCTTCCTCTGGGGAAGAAAAAGGAGGAGGATGGAACGCCATCAACTCGACTGACTGGTTCATGTGGAACGGGGATATAACCTTTGGTAAAAAGGCCGGATTAGGGCGCATGGAGACCTTAGAACCGTCTCCTGCAAAACGAGTACAAGAAGGATGCACTGAAAGTGCATGTAACTCACTCACGCGTTTTGCTGATACCACAGCCAGCAAAAAAGCTGTCTTAATAGATATGAGCTTCATATCCACGCTGTGGAGAGGCTCAAACGGTGCCTTGGTAAGGGCTTCTAGCACCACATCAAGGCTCCACGACGGTAAACTGGTCGTTCTTGGAGGCCGCAAGCGTCTTGCGCCTTTCAGAAACTGAGATGCCAAAAAATGGCAACCAGGTGATAACCCGTCAATGCGTACATGACAAACCGAAATGGCGGCTAAATACACTTTAAGTGTAGAAGGAGATTTCCCTTCATCCAGCAGTTTCTGCAGAAACTGCAATGTTACTGCCATAGGACAGGAGACTGGGTCGTGGCTCTCAGCCAGACACCAACTCTGAAACAGCTGCCACTTATACGCATACTGCGACCTAGTAGAGGGCGCTCTCGCACTCTGGATGGTCGATATAACTGCAGTCGAAAGCCCTAAGGCTGACAGGCGCTCCCGCTCAGGGGCCAAGCCCACAACTGCATGAGTTTGGGGTTCGGATGCCAAAGCTGTCCTTGAGCTTGGGACAACAAGTCCGCTCGCAAAGGGAGTTCCCTTGGGCGACCGTGCAGTAACTGCACTAGACTCGGGAACCATATTCTCCGAGGCCACCGAGGAGCGATCAGAATCACTGTCGCTCGCTCTACCCTGACCTTCTCCAAGAAGGCGGGGAGCATCGGAATCGGTGGAAAGGCATACAGGAGCCCTGGCGGCCATTCGTGAGCCAGTGCATCCACCCCCAGGGGGCTGTCGAGGTCCTTCACCGAGAACCATAGGGGACAGTGCGTGGTCTCTCGCGAAGCGAAGAGATCGACCTGCGCTGTGCCGAATCATTCCCAGATGCGCTCCACCACTTGAGGGTGGAGACGCCATTCGCCCGCAAGAGGACCTCCTCTGGACAGGAGATCCGCTGCGTAATTGACTCTGCCCGGCAGATGAACTGCACGCAGAGAGGCTAAACGCGGTTGAGCCCAGAGCAACAGCCGCGTTACCATCTGGTGAAGACTGGGGGACCGCAATCCGCCCTGGCGATTGATATACGCCACTACTGTGGTGTTGTCTGACCGCACTAACACGTGCTTGTCTAGAAGCACTGGCAAGAAGTGCCGGAGGGCGAGGTCCACCGCTCTGAGCTCCAGAGCGTTGATGTGGGCTGACCTCCAGGGTCCTGACCACACTCCACGGGTCCCTGTCCCGTTCCAGACTGCTCCCCAACCGTGGTTGGAAGCGTCGGTCGTGATGACCTGCCTTCTGAAAATGGGACCCAAGCGTACGCCTTGGCGGAGGTTTAACGGAACTTTCCACCAGCGTAGCGCTTCCCAGCAGGCTTGGGATACCCTTAGCCTGCGGTGTTTGTCTCTCCGCGGATGCAACGCGAAGGCATTGAACCAGGCCTGCAGAGGTCTCTGGTGTAGTAAGCCCAAAGGAAGGGCTTGTGAGGCGGCAGCCATCAACCCCAGCATGCGCTGACACAGCTCCATGCTGACTGTTTGTCTCAACCTGAATAGGGAAAGACACCGCTCTATTGAGGCAACTCTTTGTGTCGACAGGGTCGCTTCCATGGACACTGAGTCCAGATGCAGACCCAAGAATTCGGTCTGTTGGCTCGGCACTAGGCGGCTCTTTTCTGAATTGATCTTCAGACCTAGCCGCCGAAGATGGTCTGTAACCATCACTGTGTGCTGTGCCACCTGCTCCTTCGACTGCGCGCAGACGAGCCAGTCGTCCAGATAATTCAGCAGTCGGACACCTTGAGCCCGCAAGGGAGCTAGAATGGCATCCATACATTTCGAAAAGGTTCGAGGAGCTAGTGACAGGCCGAATGGAAGGACACAAAACTCGTATACCCTGCTCTGGAATGCGAAACGCAGATACTTCCTGTGACCCGGGCAGATGGGAACGTGAAAGTACGCATCTGTCAGGTCCACGGTGGTGAACCAGTCGCCGTGTCGGACTGACTGGATGATGTGCCTGTGCGTAAGCATCCTGAACGATAACACCCGCAGGTATTTGTTCAGTACTCGCAGATCTAAAATAGGACGGAGCCCGCCGTCCTTCTTGGGCACCAGGAAGTATTTGGAATAGAAACCCTGGTCGATCAGAGCAGGGTCTACTTGTTGAATGGCACGCTTGCTGAGCAATGCTTGTATTTCCACATTCAGAGCTGAGGACTGAACCGAGTCCTTCACTGCAGTTACGACCACTCCCCGAAAGGGGGGAGGTTTTAACTGGAACTGAAGGGTGTACCCGGTGGATATAGTTTTGTGCACCCAGATGTCGTTGGTGCATTGTTGCCAGAACTGGAGCTGGGAGACAGTGTAGGGGAGGGTTAACAGCTGCCTGGTGTTCTCAGGGCTGTTTGGGCTGGGCTCGTTCGCGAGGGGCCTGGCCAGAGCCCCGAGGGCGTGGCTTGGCACCACCTCTAGGGCGCCACCCTCCGCGCTGCGGTCTTGAAAAAGGAGGTTGACCGCGCACTGCTGTGCTAAAGGGAGAGGTCTTAGTACCCCCTGGCCGTGGCTGGTGCTGCGGTGGTGTCCTGCGCCACTGATGTTCCTGAGGCCGCTTCGGCTGGAACGACGGTTTTGGCCACATTTTCGCCATTTGCTGTGACGCCTCCCGCGCCTTGGCGGAGCGTTGCAGCATCTCCTCCACCGCTGGACCAAATGTGTGTCCCGGTGTAATTGGGGCATCCAGCAACGGGGCCTTATCAGGTTCCTGCACTCTCGCCTGCGAGAGCCAGAGCTGCCTTCTGGCCACCACCAGAGACGCGATGCTCCTGCCCTGAGCCCGCGCGTTGAGCTGGGCCAGCTTCACCAGCAGTTGACTGACGGTCCTCAACTCGCTTCTGAGGGCCGCCGAAGGGCACTCAGGCAGGTCTTTGATTAGTGCCGCTTGGTAGACCGTCAGCAAGCTGGCCACATTAGAGAGCTTGACCGCCTCTGTGGCCGCAGCGTACCCCTTCTTGAGGTGTACCTCAGTGGTCCTGCACTGCTTATTGGGGCATGCAGGATCTTTCGTCAGCCCCGATAATGTTGGCGTCTTCACCAACGCGGCGAACGCAGCGTCCACAGGTGGGAAGGACGCCAACCCAGCCTCACTTGCCCCCTGCATGTTAAAGGCCGAGGCCTTGCGAGAAGTCGCCGGGGCAGAGGCCGGAGCCCCCCAGGTGGACTGTACCTCCTTAATAAAGTCGGGGAATGCCGGAAGCATCCTGGACTGACTGGACTGGGCTGAAGGCGACTCAAACAAGGAGCGCCGAGGTGGTTCCACCATCGGCCACTCGACGCCCAAGTGGCGGGTTGCTCTGTCCACCACAGACCACGTAGGGTCATTGGTGTCTAGCACGTGGAGCTCGTCCTCAGAGTGCTGGGAGGCTACCTCAGCCTCTGTACTGTCCCCCTCTAGGATGTCAGATGCGTCTCAAGACAGCGCATCGATATCCCACTCCCCTTGAGACTGCACTGGAGGAGCGACGACCGGTGCAGGTTGTGGAGGGGCCACTGGCTGACTAGCAATGGGCCCAGTCGGTTGTCCTGGGACTGGAGGCACCACATTTGCTAGGGACATGAGAATGGACTGCTGCCCCATCATAACCTCCATGAATTGAGACATTTTGGAGGTTAGCTCTGCCACCCCCGACCTGTCTCTGTATCGCCTGTCCCGACGAGGGGAACGAGAGCGTGCTCTCCGTCGAGGCGATCTGGAGTGCGACCTAGACTCCCGACGGGGGCGTACCCTACGAGGGGAGGGGCTGCGCTCCCGAGCGCGTCTGGTGGGGGACCTCTGACCAGCCGTTAGCTGGGAGGACGGGCTCCTGGAGAGCTGCAGCCGCCCTGGCGGCGTCGCCGTAGATGACGGCGGAGCAGAAATGGTGTGGGACGATCCAGTGGAAGGAGAGCGCCCACCCACTGCTTTCTTCGCCCTTTGGCGGAGGGTGCGTGTCTGGAAACCAGCACAAAGATGGCAAAAAGCCCTATCCGCCAACGCGGATGCGGCGTGCTCTGGCCCCAGACACGCCACACAGTCCTCATGGGGATCGCTCGCTGGCAATTTTGCCTGGCAGGTGACGCAACGGTGGAACCCGGACATGGTTGCCGAAGCGTGGACGTGCCCTGATCGTAAAGGCGTCGATGCGCCGAGCGTCGAGCGCCGAAGCGTCGAGCGTCGAGGTGCGTGCACCGAGCGTCAAGGCGTCGAAGCGCCGAGCGTCGAGGTGCGTGCACCGAGCGAGCGCCGAAGTGCGTGCACCGAGCGTCGAGGTGCGTGCACCGAGCGCCAAGGAGTCGAAGCGCCGAGCGTCGAGGTGCGTGCACCGAGCGTCGAGCGTCGAGGTGCGTGCACCGAGCGTCGAGCGTCGAGGTGCGTGCACCGAGCGTCGAGCGTCGAGCGTCGAGGTGCGTGCACCGAGCGTCGAGGCGTCGATGCGCCGAGCGTCGAGCGCCGAAGCGTCGAGCGTCGAGGTGCGTGCACCGAGCGTCGATGCGCCGAGCGTCGAGCGCCGAAGCGTCGAGCGTCGAGGTGCGTGCACCGAGCGTCGAGGTGCGTGCACCGAGCGTCGAGGCGTCGACGCGCCGAGCGTCGAGCGCCGAAGCGTCGAGCGTCGAGGTGCGTGCACCGAGCGTCGAGCGCCGAAGCGTCGAGCGTCGAGGTGCGTGCACCGAGCGTCGATGCGCCGAAGTCCCCAAGCGCAGACGCGCTAGCACCAAGCGCTGATGCGCTGCACAAAGCGCCGAAGCGCTGCACCAAGTGGCAAAGTGCCGACACCAAGCGCCTAAGCGCAGCACGCCGGAGCGTGAGTACCGAGCGTAGAACGCTAGCACAGACGCCTAAGCGTCAGCTGACCCGCAGAGCGGAGACGCTATGTGCTGGTACAGTGTCTGATGCTGTGCACTACTTACCTGTTGGTGCTGGGGATTGAGGCTTAGTGGTCGTCTTCCTCTGTGTAGTGAATGGGATTTTTTTTTTTTTTTTTTTTTTTTTTTTTTGCTGCAGCAGTACTGCTGGTGGTGATTATGTGACTGGGACACAGTATATGTGGGCACAGTACAACTACCACGCGTTTTTTTTTTTTTTTTTTTTTTTTTTTACCGCAGGCAGTACGTGGGAGACAGCAGAGCAGGCTCCACACACACGCGGTCTAGCCAAGGCAAGACCGGGGCTGCAGACACGCGCGCGGCCAAGGCCAACGCAACGTGCGTCACAAATATATACAAATACACACAGAAAAATATATATTTTAATACAACCCAAAACACAACACAATAATCAAAATTAATTAATAAAGGAAAGACGGGAGACCACGAGAAACGCGATGCAAGCAAAGCGTGAAGGAAATATATAAAATATATAAAAATATACACAATATATAAAATCCTTAAATAATAATAATAACGACTCCGAAGAGTGTAACTGAAATAAACTCGGAGAAGGGGCAAAAACCAGCTTCTCAAGCTTTAAGCTTATTGAGTACAGTCAGCTACAGGCTCTAATACCTACCGCTACCAATGCTGAAGACAAAAGAGGAAGTGAGTCTCTGCGCGCTGCGTATAGTAAGCTCCCAAGGGGGCGGGCTTACGTGGCAGCTCGCGCAGAGGCCTATCGGCAGCTTTGCTATAAAAGCTCAGCCAATCGCTACTGCCTGACGGCAATATCCCATACCTTGATGGTTATTTTCGACTTGAAAGGGAAACAGAGGTGTACAATAATGGTCATGAAGGGCCATTCCACTCCAACTTTAACAGATTGAATAGTTAACTACTTCATGGTCTTGACAGAGGTGTAATTGGTTCAATTAAACAATTTAGAACAGGGTTGGAACAAAGACCAGGAGTGGAAGAGCCAGCTTTGACCATTCCTGTTCTAGAACCATGCAGTAACCAATCATTTCATAGATTAGTCTGGAATTACTGAAAACTCAAATGTTTACTACAAAAACTTAATATAAATTTGATAAGTCAATGGTTCAATAGACAGATAATACAGAACTCATAAATTCAATACAGGTCAATCAAGAACCATTAAGAACTTAGTGGATTAACAGGGGTTTTCATGAATCTTCAAGAACCACCCAATACCCAGTGAATTCCATAGAATCTTCTAGAACACTTGGGGACTCAATGCTTCCATAAAGACGCTTGAAGAATCTTTGAAAACTCCAATGCAGGACTGCATAGACAATACACAACTCAAAATGTCAATGCAAACCATTTAATTGATAACTTAGTGGTGCAATATTGAACACTCAAGAATCATTGAGTGCCCAATGATTCCATAGATCCCTCTATACTTGAAATGAAATTAGTGGGTCAACACACACCCGTCACAAATCTCAGTGTATGAAGTATTTTGGTAACCTTGCTTTACAAATATTAAAAAGAAGAAAAAATCCAGTAAATTTACTTTTCCTACTTTATATATTATATATAACAATGCTCAATATGGTACTCAATAATTTAATCTACACCACTGAGAAAAAAATAAATAAATACAGTAATATTTGTCAATATACCTGTGGCAGGATAGCAGCAGAGGGAAGACTCAGAGACAGAAAATGCAGTGAAACCAAAATATTTTAATTAACAAAACACAAATAAAAAGGCACGATGGCCAACCAAAAAGACAAACACAAAAACAGGCTTTAAACAAACCAAAAAGAACCACTCACACTCTCTCTCACACACGTCATCTCACAGTTACAAACACTCTCTCACTAACATACCCAACCACTCCCTTTTATACAGGTGCCTGGGCTAATTGGGCAATTCGCACCTCATTGGCACATTAGGCACATTCCACACATTCCTCACACAAATTCACTGAACCACACCCCAAACTCACTCATATCCACTCTAAACAATACAAAAAACCCAAAACCACCACAAAATAGGCTGCACCCCATCACACACCTCCCCTCCTTGTGCGCAGCACAACATGGCCTACATGGCGACCTCCCCCCTCAGTTTCAAAGTCCCGGAAGAGAGGGAAGCACAGTGTCCATGGGGGTGGCCATGGTGGGAGGTCCGGCACCCCCCAAATTCTTCGTGGCCGGCAGCTCCCTCTTCCAGGGCTTCCGCCACACACTATCCTGCCGCAAAAGTGCAGCCGGGGGAGCTGGTCTCCTGACCCCCCCCTTCTTCATGGCCGGCATTTCCCCTCCGTGGGGCTCCGAGCACACGATCTCCGGCAGCGAAACTGTTGCGAGGGGAACTGGTCTCCTGATCTCCCCCTCTTTCTTCATGGCCGGCAGCTCCCCTCCGTGGGGCTCCGGCCACAGTGTAGCGACCCCAGGCGAAGCAGGACCCTCAACGACCCCAGGCGAAGCAGGATCCCTGGCGACCCCAGGCGAAGCAGGATCCCTGGCGACCCCAGGCGAAGCAGGATCCCTGGCGACCCCAGGCGAAGCAGGATCCCTGGCGACCCCAGGCGACGGCAGCAGCAGCGGACCCTCGGGAGGCGACGGCAGCAGCAGCGGACCCTCGGGAGGCGACGGCAGCAGCAGCGGACCCTCGGGAGGCGACGGCAGCAGCAGCGGACCCTCGGGAGGCGACGGCAGCTCCTGCTCCTCTCCCTCGGGTGGTGGAGGCAGAGGCAGCTCCTGCCCCTCTCCCTCGGGTGGTGGTGGTGGAGGCAGAGGCAGCTCCTGCTCCTCTCCCTCGGGTGGTGGTGGTGGGAACAGCAGCTCGTCTCCCTCTGGTGGCGGAGGCAGGAACAGCAGCTCGTCTCCCTCCAGTGGCGCTGCTGGCTCCTCCGACAGCGGGGTTAGAGCTGTTGGCGCTGCCCGCTCCTCCGACAGCGGGGGTAGGGCTGGTGGCGCTGCCGGCTCCTCCGACAGCGGGGGTAGGGCTGGTGGCGCTGCCGGCTCCTCCGACAGCGGGGGTAGGGCTGGTGGCGGGCATCTCCGCTGGGCTCCCTTCAGCAGCAAAAACAGCGGCTGCTGTGGAGCATGAGCTTCACGCCCTCGTCCCTCCCAAAAAAAAATAGGGCTTTGGGCCTTCAGCTTCTCCCCTCCGGACACAGGACGCACTGGCTCCTCTCCTCTGGACCTAGGACGCACCGGCTCCTCCCCTCCGGGCCGTGGACGCACCGACTCCTCCCTCTCGGGCCGTGGACGCACCGACTCCTCCCTCTCGGGCCGTGGATGCACCGACTCCTCCCTCTCGGGCTGTGGACGTTCGGGCTCCTCCCACTCGGGCCGTGGATGCACCGACTCCTCCCTCTCGGGCTGTGGACGTTCGGGCTCCTCCCACTCGGGCTGTGGACGTTCGGGCTCCTCCCACTCGGGCTGTGGACGTTCGGGCTCCTCCCACTCGGGCTGTGGACGTTCGGGCTCCTCCCACTCGGGCTGTGGACGTTCGGGCGCCTCCCACTCGGGCTGTTGCAGCGGCAGCTCCTCCTCCTCATACTGGGTGGGGCAGATGGCCACTGTGTGTCCATATGCCCCACAGCCGGGGCACAGCTCTGCCGCGAGCCCTTTTAAAAATAGCTCCCAGCTGTCATCTGCCTCCTCCTGGGCCAGCTCCATTTTCCTCCACCTCATCCTCTCTTCCCTTTTTTTTTTTTTTTTTTTTTAAACAAAACAAAAAAACTGCACTTCTGCTCTGAGTCTCCAGGGGGCGCTATCCCACAAAACACAAATAAAAAGGCACGATGGCCAACCAAAAAGACAAACACAAAAACAGGCTTTAAACAAACCAAAAAGAACCACTCACACTCTCTCTCACACACGTCGTCTCACAGTTACAAACACTCTCTCACTAACATACCCAACCACTCCCTTTTATACAGGTGCCTGGGTGTGGCGGAGTGTCCCGCCCCTATTTATTATTATTTGTATTTTTGTTTGTGGCGCGGGTAAAAGCGCCGCGTCTTTTGTTATTATATTTAAAAACCCCGTGAGGATGCATGGCTGATCAGCTACTGATTATTTAACTAGCTGACAGTCATGCATCCTTACCAAACGCGTGCAGACTCTGGCCGGGGGATAATAAGATAATTACCAACTAGTTAAATCCCTCGGCCAGAGTATATAAACCAGCAGCACTCTGCACTCGGGGTTGAGAGTGTAGAGGAGAGTACGGGAGAGCGGAGAGAGAAAAAGCAACATTAACAAAACAATTGCTAAGACGTGCTGGATTTCCCAGCACATCACTTACTTGTTTGTTTGTTCATTCGTTTGGCCCTTGTGCCCTTTTGTTTTGTGTTGTGGTAATTTGTTTAATATTTTGTTTATTAAATACGCTGAGTGCACTAACACTCAGCTTCAACCGCCCATCCACTGTTTGGTTTGAGTTACTTCCTGGTCCGTGACGTCATCCACATCACCACTGCGAGCCAGACTGTCACATATGGTGTCAGAAGTGGGATAAACAACGCCTCCAACAGCCGGACCAGGATTGAAAAGTGCGTTTTTTTTGTTTGTTCGTTTTTTTTTCAAATTAAAAATGGGGAAAAGTAGCCGGAGGAGAAAGCAGCAGCAGCAGCAACAACAGCAGCAGGAGGCGCAGCAACATCAGCCTTACCTTGCCACACTGGATATCTGCCTCACCTGCCTGAAGGGTGAGGAGTGGTGCTTCGCGGTTGGTGAGGTTGGGCACGTGGCACCAGACCAACCCCCTCCATGGCAGGAGAAAGAGGAGCCAGAGCGTCCAGTGAGGGAGGACCTACATCCTCCAAAGAGGACGAATGCACTCTCCTCTGAGGGAGTCTGGGACTGGCTGGTGGAGCCGGGGAGGGATTATGAGGAAGCCCTCCCTGCAGTGATCAACCTCCTGTGGGCAAGAGATGGGGAGCGCTGGGAGGCCTGGGAACAGCAACACCACCCAGCTTCCCTCCCAGACATCGCAGCCATGGTGTTCAACTACCTGGCTGCGGATATGGGAGAGACCCTGCTGCTGCCATCTCCAGCATCAGAGGGAGAGGAGCCATCGCTGCCGTCTCCAGCGCCAGAGGGAGAGGAGCCATCGCTGCCGTCTCCAGCGCCAGAGGGAGAGGAGCCATCGCTGCCGTCTCCAGCGCCAGAGGGAGAGGAGCCATCGCTGCCGTCTCCAGCGCCAGAGGGAGAGGAGCCATCGCTGCCGTCTCCAGCGCCAGAGGGAGAGGAGCCATCGCTGCCGTCTCCAGCATCAGAGGGAGAGGAGCCATCGCTACCGTCTCCAGCATCAGAGGGAGAGGAGCCATCGCTGCCATCTCCAGCATCAGAGGGAGAGGAGCCATCGCTACCGTCTCCAGCATCAGAGGGAGAGGAGCCATCGCTACTGTCTCCACCAGCAGAGGGAGAATGCCTGCTGGTTTCGCCTCCACAGCCTGGGGAGGAGCCCGAACGTCCTACGCCCGAGTGGGAGGAGCCCGAACGTCCTACGCCCGAGTGGGAGGAGCCCGAACGTCCTACGCCCGAGTGGGAGGAGCCCGAACGTCCTACGCCCGAGTGGGAGGAGCCCGAACGTCCTACGCCCAAGAGGGGGGAGTCGGTGCGTCCACAGCCCAAGAGGGAGGAGTCGGTGCGTCCACAGCCCAAGAGGGAGGAGTCGGTGCGTCCACAGCCCAAAGAGGGGGGAGTCGGTGCGTCCATAGCCCAAGAGGTGGAAGTCTGCGCTTCCACAGCCTTAGGACCCAAGCTGCAGTCCCAAGAGCCAGAAGGGGAGGAGTTACAGGCTCAACCCCCTGAATTTTTCTGGGGGGGAGAAGGGCAGGATGCTGGTGTTCCCCAGCAGCCTCTATTTATGCTGCTGAAGGGAGCACGGCACACACCAGCCCAGCCGCCACAGCAGAGGGAGCCAGCACCGCCACAGCCTCCCTCTGAGTGGCCAGCATCCGCCCCATCGCCTCTGCCTCCACCACCACCAGGAGCAGAGCAGCAGGAGCTGCCTCTGTCTCCACCACCACCAGGAGCAGGGCAGCAGGAGCTGCTTCTGTCTCCACCATCACCAGGAGCAGAGCAGCAAGAGCTGCCTCTGCCTCCGCCACCTCCACCAGCAGAGGGTGAATGCCTGCTGGTTCCACATCCACCGTCGTGGGAGGACTGCTTGCCCCTCCCACCTCCACCAGCAGAGGGTGAATGCCTGCTGGTTCCGCCTCCACCGTCGTGGGAGGACTGCTTGCCCCTCCCACCTCCACCAGCCGAGGATGAATGCCTGCTGGTTCTGCCTCAACCGTCGTGGGAGGACTGCTTGCCCCTCCCACCTCCACCAGCAGAGGATGAATACCTGCTGGTTCCGCCTCAGCCGCCGTGGGAGGACTGCTTGCCACTCCCAGCTCCACCAGCAGAGGGTGAATACCTGCTGGTTCCGTCTCAGCCGCTGTGGGAGGACTGCTTTCCCCTCCCACCTCCACCAGCAGAGGGTGAATACCTGCTGGTTCCACATCCACCGTCATGGGAAGGACTGCTCCTGCCCTGCCTCGCACCACCCAGGGATGCCTGCCTCGCATCGCCTGGGGCTGCCTGTTCCACATCGCCTGGGGTCGCCAGGGATCCTGCTTCGCCTGGGGTCGCCAGGGATCCTGCTTCGCCTGGGGTCACCAGGGATCCTGCTTCGCCTGGGGTCGCCAGGGATCCTGCTTCGCCTGGGGTCGCCAGGGATCCTGCTTTGCCTGGGGTCGCCAGGGATCCTGCTTCGCCTGGGGTCACTACACTGTGGTCGGAGCCCCACGGAGGGGAGCTGCCGGCCATGAAGAAAGGGGGGGAGGTCAGGAGACCAGCTTCCCCAGCCGCACTTTCGCGGCCGGAGATCATGTGGTCAGAGCCCCACGGAGGGGAGCTGCCAGCCATGGAAAAGGGGGGGGAGGTCAGGAGACCAGCTCCCCCAGCCGCACTTTCGCGGCAGGAAATACTGTGGCTGGAGCCCCGTGAAGGGCAGCTGTCAGCCATGAAGAAGGGGGGGGAGGTCAGGAGACCAGCTTCCCCCGCAGCAATTTCGCTGCAGGAGAAAGGGTGGCCAGAGCCCCACGGAGGGGAGCTGTCGGCCATGAAGAAGGGGGGGCAGGTCTGGAGATCCAGAGGAGCTGGCCGGTGCGCGGGCCATTGGAACACTACGGCTGTTTGGGTGGGAGGAGGACATCCCACCGTGGCCGCCACCTTTGGCCCGTTGCTGCCCCTGTTCCTGCGCCGGGACTGCTGACCGGGACTTTGGGGACTAAGGGGGGAGGTGGCCGAAAAGGCCATGTGTGCTGCGCACAAGGGGGGGCATGTGTGGCGGAGTGTCCCGCCCCTATTTATTATTATTTGTATTTTTGTTTGCGGCGCGGGTAAAAGCGCCGCGTCTTTTGTTATTATATTTAAAAACCCCGTGAGGATGCATGGCTGATCAGCTACTGATTATTTAACTAGCTGACAGTCATGCATCCTTACCAAACGCGTGCAGACTCTGGCCGGGGGATAATAAGATAATTACCAACTAGTTAAATCCCTCGGCCAGAGTATATAAACCAGCAGCACTCTGCACTCGGGGTTGAGAGTGTAGAGGAGAGTACGGGAGAGCGGAGAGAGAAAAAGCAACATTAACAAAACAATTGCTAAGACGTGCTGGATTTCCCAGCACATCACTTACTTGTTTGTTTGTTCATTCGTTTGGCCCTTGTGCCCTTTTGTTTTGTGTTGTGGTAATTTGTTTAATATTTTGTTTATTAAATACGCTGAGTGCACTAACACTCAGCTTCAACCGCCCATCCACTGTTTGGTTTGAGTTACTTCCTGGTCCGTGACGTCATCCACATCACCACTGCGAGCCAGACTGTCACACTGGGCTAATTGGGCAATTCGCACCTCATTAGCCCAGGCACATTCCACACATTCCTCACACAAATTCACTGAACCACACCCCAAACTCACTCATATCCACTCTAAACAATACAAAAAACCCCAAACCACCACAAAATAGGCTGCACCCCATCACAATATCCAAGATCCATTGAGCACCGAATGATTTCCATAGTTCCTTCTGGAACATTTGAGAACTCAACGGTTGACGCTGGACCCTTCTGAAACCCTTCAGAACTCACTGGTTCTATCCAGACCCTTCCAGAACCCTTGGGAACCCAACACTTCAATACAAACCCTCCTAGAACCTTTTTTATATTTTAAAACTTTAGAACAATTAAAGTTTGAAGTTATTTTAAGGTGGGAGATACGCTTTAAAACATGCCCCATAATTTAATAATATCGTACAAATGATTTATATGAAAACCAAGATCCAAGGTCCAACTCCATTTCTTCCCCCTGTCTTCTTGAAGCAGAATCACCCCATGTAAAGTCTCTCGTTCAAGTCCTGGACTTTATCTGGGTTGTTGCTATATCCCTGCTATTTGTTGTACTCTTGAAACTTGGAGGAATGTGTTGAGTGACCTAGACTATGACCTCTAATCCGATATAAGTTGTCCAACCCTACTGCAGTTATTATTATTTATTTTTTTGAAACCGTGATTGCTCAAAAAACAAATTAATTTCTAGTTGTCATCACAATGATATCAAAGTGTGTTACTTTGGAGTGCATCTGATCAAAGGGGTGGCCATGTTGTCACTCACTTGACTGTTTTGTGTCTAGCTGTATATATACAGTGGTTTGCAGAAGTATTCACCCCCTTGCAAAGTTTTCACATTTTGTTGGTACTCCACTATGCTTTCAAATTAGACTTTACATGTAGAATCTACACAAACTACTCCACTTTGATAAAGTTAAAAATGCATATAGAATATAAAAAAGTAAGATTTACAGAGAAAAACAGATTAATCTCAGTTGCATAAGTATTCAACCCCTTTGCTACTGCAGCCCTAAATCAGCGCAGGTGCAAATGATTTGTTTGAAAGGTCACAAAATTAGTGAAATGTTTTCAGCCTGTGTGTACACAAAGTGGCTTAACTTGTAGATAATTTCTCTCAGGTATATAAAGACTTTCAAGCTGCAACTCACATAGTGATCCAACAAAGCAACAATGAAGACCAAGGAGCTTTCGAAACAAGTCAGGGATAAAGTGGTAGAGAGGCACAGAGCAGGAGAAGGGTACAAGAAGATTTCAAATGTGCTGATTATCCCTGTCAGCACAGTGAAGTCCATCATTAAGAAGTGGAAGATGCATCATACCACCCAGACACTACCCAGATCAGGTTGCCCTCCCAAACTGAGCAGCTGGGCAAGCAAGAAACTGGTTTGGCACGTCACTCTGAAGCCAACAATGACCTTGAGATCTCTGCAAAGTTCTGTGTCTGAGATGGGAGTCAGTGTTCACACATCAACAATAATAAGCTGGTCCCTAAACAAAGCTGGCTTGTATGGACGGGTGGCAAGAAAGAAGCCATTACTCAAAAAGCCTCATCTTAAAGCACGTATGGAGTTTGCGACAAAGCATGTAGATGATACTGCAGACATGTGGAAAAAGGTTTTGTGGTCAGACGAGACAAAAATTGAACTTTTCGGTCTAAATTTCAAACGTTACGTCTGGCGAAAGCCCAACACTGCACATCACCCAGTCAACACCATCCCAATTGTCAAGCATGGTGGTGGCAGCATCATATTACGGGGATGCTTCTCTTCAGCAGGGACTGAGAAGCTTGTCAGGATAGAGGGGAGAATGGATGGTGCAAAGTAGAGGCAAATCCTTGAGGAAAACCTGTTTTTCAGCCAAGACTCTGAAACTGGGGAGGAAATTCACATTTCAGCAGGACAATGACCCAAAGCACAAAGCCAAAGCCACACTGGAGTGGTTGAACAAGATAATTTATGTTCTTGAGTGGCCCAGTCAAAGTCCTGACTTGATTCCAATCGAACATTTATGGCAAGACTTGAAGATTGCAGTCCTTTGACGATCCCCAACAAACTTATCAGAACTGGAGCAATTTTCCTGTGAAGAATGGGCAAAAATTTCACCATCCTACTGTGCAAAGTTAGTAGAGACCTGTCCAAAAAGACTCATAGCAGAAATTGCTGCAAAAAAGTGCTTCTACCAAGTACTGACTTAAGGGGCTGAATACTTATGCAACCAGTACATTTTATTTTGTAGATTTTCTTTGCAAGTTTTGCTGACATTTAACTTCCTCCTCATATAACAGTGTTCAGTTTAACTACTACAGCTTTGAATAAAAAAAAGTTTGTTTGAAAAACTGTGCATAAATTATTTTTAATTCAACAAAATGTGACATTATTGGTAGGGGGTGAATATTTCTGCAAACGACTGTGTGTGTGTGTGTGTGTGTGTGTGTGTCTATATATATATATATATATATATATATATATATATATATATATATATATATATATATATACAGTATGTGTTAAAAGATAGATTGCTTCTAATGTGTATTTTTAACTTTATCTCACCTCAACTATTCTGAGTTTCGTTGCGCTTCTAGTATTGAATTTGAATCATTTTCTAATTTTTGTTATCTGAGTCTGAATCCTGGTTGCCGTGTGAAGCGGAGTTGAAAGGTTACTTTTTATGGGCTTTCTTTTGGAGTCGAGAACTACGATTCTACAAGCTCGGAAAATGCAGATAAAGAGAAAAACACAAGCAGAGCTAGCCCAAATCTAATCCTTAGGAGATTAATTAACATTATCACTCCAACCCTCCCCTTTTGTGGGGAGTCTTTCCTTGTTTTATTAAATATATTGTAAATGTCACACTACAGCTGAACTGCTACATTCTTATATCTTTGCCGGGAGTTTGAACTATGCCACAGAAAGTAATTAGTAGGGCTGTATGTTTTTCATGGCATTTCAGGGTCTAAAAATAGGCATTTCAAGATATTTCACAATTAAGCATAATATGCAATAAAGCAGAGAAATAGCATTGTCACATTCAAAATTAATATTTTTCTCAAGAGTTATTATACAAAGAGTAAATGATAAATTGTATAAATATTTAGCTTTTTAAGCCCACCTTTTAAGCACATTCCAGTTTCACCATCAATGAATTATCAAACAAAATAAAAACATAAATGTAAAAATAACAACAGATACTTGAAATGTCCCCTTCCTGTACTGGACAGAGTGATCTTTAGCAGAAATATTTCCAATCTTTGATGCAGCTGTTGTCTTTTCCAATGAAGACATTTTAAAGAAACAGGTACCAGGAAGCAACAGCAACTTTTCATCTATAGTGCTGTCTTTGAAATGTCTGCATGTTCCAAACTGAAGAAGCTTAGAACTCACAGATCTTCAACAGCAGAAAATAGGGATGTAGGGAAATGTATATTAGTAGAGTGCAAATGGCAGAAAAAACAGTTTGCTGAGGTGACATTGGCATTAGTAGAGTTGCTAAGGCAACACCCCCACATGGCCTTAGGCTTAGACTGTGGAGTGATAAGGCATGTATTAGAAAGTATGGGAAAGGAGAACTGTGTAACCTTGTAGAAAAGAATAGTTTGTGGTTGGTTGCACCTGAGTGGAGTAACAGCTGAATAACTCATTCTACTGTTGGCAACTATAACTAGTAAGATAACAGGAACAAACAGTAGTCACATAGACTCTGAGACAACGAGAGTATAAATACCAAGCATAGAGGCGACACAGACGAGAAGCTCCCAATACCTCCAGATCATCGGGACTATCAATGTAGCATCTGAGGCTTTCTCCAGGGGAAAGGTAACTTGATCAATTGCCTATATCTGTTAATGCTAGTGGCTAGTATTTGCTGAAATTTGGTTACATGTTAACAAACAGAATAGATATGCCATGCATGTGTCTGTAACTATCATTAGACTGCCATTTTAGCTCATATTTCATATGTATGAGTATGTGTTTTGATGCTTGGTAGTTTCCTGCTCCAGTAAAAAAAAGACATACAAAGACTGGTATGTAAAGCTTCTAATACTTATTTTACATGATCATCACATTTTCAATAGGTGATTGTGAATGGCAATTAAGTGATTTAAATGTAATTATTTAGGTAGTGTGGATAGCTCATACAATATCAGTGATGCTACATACCAGTCTTTATTTTACGGAGCAAGAAACTACTAAGTCTCAAAAAACATACTCAATATACTGTACATACAAGCTTAAACTAGTGATAGATACACACGTTTGGCATATCTATTGACAGTTTAACTAAACTTTTAATTGCATATTAATGAAATACTTATTTATGACACTCAAAATAAAGTGTTACCTAGAAATTTCCTAATATAATCTTACAATTTTCCTGTGCTTTTCCCTTGCTGTGCATTTTAATATGCCTTACCATACCTCTCTGGGCTTTAAAATGCTTACCTATGCTTTACCACGCTTTCTCTATCCTTCATTACAGTGCAAAGAAAAGCAACCAGAATTATCCCAGGTTTAAAAGGCATGTCGTATGCAGACAGGCTAAAAGAATTGAATCTATTCAGTCTTGAACAAAGAAGACTACGCGGTGATCTGATTCAAGCATTCAAAATTCTAAAAGATATAGACAGTGTCGACCCAGGGGAACCAACTCCCCAGTAATGTTGTTGAAGCTGACACCCTGGGATCCTTCAAGAAGCTGCTTGATGAGATTCTGGGATCAATAAGCTACTAACAACCAAACGAGCAAGATGGGCTGAATGGCCTCCTCTCGTTTGTAAACTTTCTTATGTTCTTATGTTCATTAGACTTTGCTATGCTTTTACTATGGTAAACTTTTATAAGGGTAATGTTGCTAGATTTAACAAAAGGTAAGAAAACGGATAAGAAAATGGGCAGTGATAATGTTGCTAGGGCTAACAAGAGGCAAGAGAATGGATTTTAAAGATGGTTAGCGCTCCTTTAAAAGGGGGCAGAGTTAATGTTAATAAAGCTAATCAGAGGTAAGAGAATGGATTTTAAAGAAGCCTTTGTTAGCACTCCTTTGAAGGGTGCAGTTATAATATTGCTAGTGCTAATAAGAGACAAGGACATGGCAGTGTTACTGGAGGATCTCGGAACCGCTCTTTATGATTGTAAACCCCATACAAAGGGTGCGAGTCAATAACCAGCCTTGCTGAAGTGTGCCGCAGGCAGGGGGCTGGGTTCACAGGGCATCGTCCTCATTGTCCTGATCGCTCTCCCTCAGCTCCAGTCCTCGGATGATCTCACAGATGCTCTCCACTCCCCTCAGCTCCAGTTCCTCCAGTACAGGCCCCCTGTCTGTCCCTGTCGACTGGGGGCTGTGGTTATTCTGCAGCTGCCTCTCCTCTGAGTCCCCACTGTCCCCTCCTCCCTGCTCTCCTCCTTCTCTTGCCCCCCTCTCCTCCATCGATCGCCCCCACATCTGCATTTCTTGATGGGGCGGGGTCTTGGCGGAGGGTCTCTGTCGGGTGCTGGCCCGGAAACTGGCCAAAGGGGGGCGCAGTCTCACCCCCGAGCGCGTGGATCCTTCAATAGCTTTCTGGATCTGAGAGGGACAGAAACAAGTCTGTCAGTAACATCCACTCCCCGCTAACAATTCTAAATCAGTTGAAAATGTTGGTGACCATGACATCCCTTATAGGTGTCCCATAGTAAAACAGGGATGGAAATAAGACTCCCATTGCATAGCAGTTTGAGACATTCCTGGTTTTACAATGAGTTTAATAAGACATGCCCAAGCTTGTTACCTATACACTGTGGCTAATTAAGCATGTATTAAAACCTGAATGGGTGAAACTGCTATGCAACAGGAGTCTTATTTCCATCCCTGTAAAATCATAGCAAAGTGTAATACAGCACAGTGAAAGCATGATAAACCATATGTATGCATTGTAAAGACCAGAGATGTATAGGAAAGAATATTAAAAATCAAACCACGGTAAACTAACACTTATACAAATTTTACATAGTAAAAGCATAACAAAGTGTAATGAAGCACAGTGAAAGCACGGTAAAGCATGGGTAAGGAGCCCTTATTTTTTCTTTATTTTATAAATATATTTTGATTCTACAGTTATTTTTTATTATGTTTAAAGGTGAATATAAAGTGTTTGAGTTACAGATTATTTCAGGCAAATTGTGGGCCTCCACTCCCTTCTGGGGACCTTTTTGATGATTAACCCTGTTGTAGTAGTGCACTTTGATTTGGCAGCAGAATGTGAGCGGTGTTTCACTTAAAATAATGTTATAAAACCGTTCTCTAATTACTAAAAATAGCAAAATAGAGTAGATTCTTGTGTAGTGATATGCTGTAGTTATTATTGTGGTTTTTTGAGACATTTTTGTATTGAAATAATGGTTTAAAATGTGACTGTTTGTTTATTTGTTTAAAAAACAGTTACAGCACGTTGCTGTAATTTAAGATACAGTACTTATTGCAATGCAAACTGAAAACCATTAATGACTTGTTCTAATTAAAAAAATGGATAACTGAAATCCATAATATTGTGAACAATTTGGTCTTTTTTTTTATATTTTTAAAAGGTGTAAGTAAAACATTATATTTTACCGATATGCAAAACGATGAAAAAGACGGTAGTCTTTGAATTGAGTTACATAAGAAAGAAAGAAAATATTGAATCGTTTTCAAAATATTTTTGCAGTTTAATACAGTGATGTTGTATTAAGAATAGTGTTGTTGTTTTTTTTTGACCTGCATTATTGGAATGTATTTTGAAAGGACCAAAGATTATTTTAAAAGTACTAAATTTAAACAGGTGTGGTTTAGTGTGCAACTATATAAATCAGTGATTGCATAGCAGCGTTAAGCAGTTGTACGTTTTATACGCTGCATAATAACATACAGTGCTGAATTTCACACTGTTTCAATTAAACTAATTTGGTATTTGGTTATTGTCTGTTTTATTTCCATTTGCTCTATGTGGTTACACTACTATTCATACTGCTGTACTACAGTAGAGCATACACATGGCAAACTATGGTAAAATGCATAGCATAACATGGGAAATCCATGGCAGATATATACTGTGCAGAATTACTATGAGAATCTTTCACAAGTAATGTATCAACAATATGTACATAATAGTTTAGAATAAGAAATGGCTTAAAAGTAAAATGCAGTATTTCTTCTATATTTATTGTTTTGTGTTGGCGTGTGTCTTACCTCCTTAAGCGCCACCACTCCCACCAGTTTGCCGATACTGGTGACGTAGGCGTGACTCAGTCCCAGTAGACAGAACAGAGTGTGTGTCTGGAATGGGGAACAAAAGGATGTTAAAACGAGGACACGCAACATTTATTTTTTTTTTCTAGCCAAGGTATGTTTTATAACATCAATGTACAAGGTCATCCTGGTAAACTGATTATAGTGACAACCTGACTATTTAAATATAATATGAAAAAAGAAGGGCAACGCGTATTACACCATTAAAAAGGTTGTGTGCTGCAAACAAAAGGACCCTCAGGAAAAGAACGATAACTGTCAAGAAACAGCTTGCAGCAGTAACAGCAGCCTAGCTGACGACAAAGGTTATTATGAAACAAGATTTCTCTTTTTGAAACTCAGCTAAGGCCTTCAACATAAACAAACTATATTTAGGAAAAGCCATTATAATTACAAAAGCTAGAACTCTTGTGACTGGAATTATTAACTGATACAGAAAGAGCAACACAAACTCCTACTCGTAAAAGACTATTGGCCAAAAAGTAGCACTTTGCTCTCAACCTCCGAAAAACATAAAGGTGCTGCTACTTCCTTCCAGGTCTGCGACGTCACCTCACACGTCAGACTGCCACGGGCTATATTAGTGGCTGAAGAATGAAAAAGGAGGGCAACGCATAAAGTGTTGTTGTTGATCGCGCTGCAGCAGACCTACCAGCCAGGCTCTTAGTGAGCTCAGGCAGTCACCTGCAGAACTGGCCGGTAGCTCACTGACATTTGCACTCGAGTTCCTGGGTGTAAAGAGACGATTGGCTTGGGGATTGGAGGATGTCCGTCAACCTTCACTTCTTCTGAGCTGTGTGGGGAATTGTGAGGGAGCGTAATTGGACAGGCTAAATTTGGGAGGAAATTGGGGGTAAAATAACTAGGCACTCCTAAATTCAATTTAAAAATAAAAATCAATTTATTTACTCACAGTTGCCCTGGTTGCTACCCCCTAGTGGTAATTTCTAAAACCCCTTCCTCACTTCAGAAATTCATTCAGCTTTTAGAAGCTGTTGAAAGAATTTTTTTTTTGTTTTATGGAATAGTTAGTGCATCTGGTAAATAATGAACTAAGCAGAACCAACACTAGATAAGGATACAGACACACAAAGCTATTGCACTGAATCCAAACATTGTTACTCAGCCCTTTTATTTCTGCATTGTATTTTTGAACACTCACCTTGTGAAGAGATGTTTTCTCCACTAGTTGGAAGGGGGAGTGGTCTATCCGGCAACTCTGAAAGCAGATTGGCTTCTCCAGTTCTCTCTCCTCCCAGGCTTTTACCTGGAAACGAATCAACCAATGAGAGATGGGCATTCATTACCTCTATCAATGGCCTACTACCTTAGTGTTGGACTCATATATGTTTGATGTAGCGATGATCCGTAGAGTGTTTAGCTTCAGGTTAGATTGGAGGAGTTGCTCGACTGAGTTAAGTTTAAGGAAACGTCACAAATCAGTTGGATTTTCTAATTTTGCAACATATTTTCCTGGTCAGTTTACGGCCTCTTACAGCAGTATGGTAGTAAAAATGTCAGCGCCCCGGATGAGAGGAAAATTTGCTTCCATTCGGAAGTTAACAGCCATTGATTGATACTCAACTGTAAAGGTGAGGGAAGGACAGCTTTTCTTGTTTTGAAATCAACACATTAATGAATAGATGTATTTAATGCATGCTGATAAATACTTCTTAAAGGCAATTACGAATATGATTATCAGCATACCCTAATGCGTAGATCTGTATCATATATTTTAAGAGAAAGTCACTTCAGATTACATTGGCAGAGTTGGGGGCTCATCCGGGTTATTCAGCCACCATCATTGCTGTAATGCTAATGATTTCCATTACACGAGAGTAGATGTTAAAACTTCATGCTGATTTGAACTCGGCTCTCGCCAAGATAAGCACCAACTAAGACGTAGCTTTACAGTAAACTAATGTGAGCCATATGTTTCTCCATCCATTTACGTTTCCTTCCACATGATGATGTAGATATCCTTCTGTCTGGTGTTAATGGCTGAAGTGTAATGCTGGCTCCAGGGATCAGCTTATTTTGCCTCCCTGGCGCATCAGCACACACAACGGCTGCCATGCTGGCTCCGGGGATCAACCACAGTGCGGCCTCCCCAGCGCATCAGCATGACAACCGTCTGGATTGAGCTAAGTAGGGTACATCTCTGGGGTTTTCAAGTGGGCACCTTCCATCCTCAGTGTTTCGTCGACTAGCCCACGACACCTCAAGAGGGCTCGACGGTGATTCTGGCGTCCCAGCATCACCCCCCTCCATCCCCCACTCAACTCAGCCCAGCTTACTTACCTGTACATCAGCGTTTCTTTCTTTCTATTGTGCTTGAGATCCCCAGCCAGAATCTTTCCGTCTCAACCACAGCCAGTTGCTGCTCCTCTCTGCTGCTTCAGATAAGTTCTTCACTGTGCGACGCAACTCTTGGCCACTGAATCCGACGTCTCTGAGAAACCGGGTTGTAGAGTGTGCCACAAATCCTCGACAACCCACTTCCACTGGGTAAACCCGAACTCTCCATCCTCGCTGTTCCGCTTCAGTGGCTAGTTGAGCATACCACAGTTTCTTCCTCTCATACGCCTCATCTACAGCATCCTCCCATGGCACTGTTAACTCTACCAGGTGAACAAGGCGTGCTGATCCAGACCACAAGACAATATCTGGTCGAAGGTTAGTGGTGGCAATCTCAGGTGGAAAAACAAGCCATTGACCAACATCTGCCAGCATTTTCCAGTCTCTAGCAGCTTCCAGCTGTCCTGGGCGAGGATTGGTTTTAACACCTTTTCTTGGTGGTTGCTCTCCTGGGCGGAGGAATGTTGTCTTTTGTGTGTAATGTTTTGATGGAACAGGTGACAACTTATTGGTCATGTTACACTTGTCTTCCAATGCTAAGGCCAAACATCGCATCACCTGGTCATGGCGCCAAGTAAACCGTCCTTGGCTAAGAGCCACCTTACATCCTGTCAAAATGTGCCTTAATGTTGCAGGTGATGAACACAAAGGACATGAGGGATCCTCTCCTACCCAGAGGTTTAGGTTCTGTGGTGATGGGAGAACATCATATGTTGACCTGATGAGGAAACTGATCCTGCTCTGTTCCATTGACCATAGGTCTTGCCAGCCAATCTTGCGTTGTTCCACACTCTCCCATCTCATCCATTCTCCCTGCTTGGCCTGGGAAATGGCCTTTATACACCTCATCCTCTCCTGCTTTTGCACCTCGTTGACTACCAGCTTCCTCCTTTGAGCTGGGGCTGCCTTGTGCCATGTAGGAGGAGCTGAACTGAGACCAAGACCCCCTCTTCCATGCTGAACTTGCCCCATGATATCACCAATTCGAAGGGCAGCCTTTGCATCTTCCACAGCTTTCTTTGCCGCCCACTTTCTTCCAGTTTTCAACACAGGTGCTGCCTCCCTTACGCATTTGTCGCGTGACTCTACTAATGTCATTTCCAGTCTGACCTTGGTGCACTTAAACTCCTCGGTTAGAGCAGAGACTGGTAGCTGCAGTATTCCTTTACCGTAAAGTCCCACTCTGCTGAGGCAGCGTGGAACTCCCAACCATTTCCTGATGTATGAACTGATTAAAGCTTCTAGCTTCTCTACTGTTGTCAAAGAAACCTCGTACACAGTCAGTGGCCACAGCAACCTCGGCAGAAGACCAAACTGAAAGCACCAGAGTTTTAGTTTACCTGGTAGAGCGCAGCTGTCTATGATCTTCAACCCTTCCACTGCTTGTTGTCTAACTTCTCCCACACAAACTGTGTCCTTTAGATCCCCGTCGTACCATCTCCCAAGACTCTTCACTGGCTTCTCAGACACTGTTGGTATTGCCTCACCATTAATGAAGAATGTTTTATCTACTACTTTGCCTTTAATTATAGAGATGCTCCTTGATTTAGTGGGCTTGAATTGCATTCGTGCCCATTCAATGTTATTGGTTAATTTGCCCAATAATCGATTAGTGCAGGCTACTGTTGTAGTCATGGTTGTCATGTCATCCATGTATGCTCGAATTGGTGGTAGTCGCATTCCAGAAGCCAAGCGCTCTCCTCCTACTACCCATTTTGATGCCCTAATGATTACTTCCATTGCCATGGTAAAAGCCAGTGGAGAAATGGTGCATCCTGCCATTATTCCAACCTCTAGGCATTGCCATGTAGTGCTGAATTCTGAAGTTGAAAAACTGAATTGCAAATCTCTATAATAGGCTCACAGTACTCTATGAACACACATGCAGTGCCCTCTATTAATAACTCACCTCTTCAGGGCTCATGCTGTCTGCAGACAGGGGTGCCTCCTGCTGGAAGATTAAAGGAAAAAAACATTTGTTTACTAGTGCCCTCACTGACTCATCTTCAGTTAAAGAACTAGGTACCACATGCTCTTTGACCTCCTGTATGTGAAAGATACATCCATTATGGTAAATCTGTGTGTTATTTTACAATTCTTCTTTTTTTTTTTTTTTGCTTAGCAATTAGTAAATTAAATAATGGTTCACGTCTTTGAACACATTTGAATGCTGCACCTCCGAAAGAAGAATTTACTCAGAAAACAGTGAGATGGGGAAGCATATTAGCATTACACTGTGCACCGAAGCCTGTGCAAAACTGATATGCTTCCCTGGCTCACTTTAGAAAACGACCTTGAGGAGTGTTTTCAGAAGCAGTTTTCGCTGGAGCAGTCAGGAAGTCTGACCTGTGCTGGTTCCTCTGGTTGTGTTTCTGGGGAGTGGCAGAATAAACCCTGGAGTGTCTGTCTCACTGCCTGGAGATGACCTTTCTCTGAAACACAGATCACTCCGTCAGAGAGAAAGAAAATCATACAATACAAAGCCAGAGTGCTTGATATCATAAAAAATAAAGGAAAGAAAGACAGACACTCCAATTAATAAAACAAAACTAGTCCAGTTTCCATCTGAATTGTTATTTTACACAACGCATAGTTTAGTTTCATTAAGACTGCAGACAGACAGACAGAGAGTCCTTAGAGCAGCACGTACCCGGCAGCGTCTCATTGTCCGGTTCTTGCTGCTTGGGAGGGGAGAGGGGCCCGTTAGGCTTATCGAACACAGGGGGGTTCTGGGAAAATATTGAATTAGAAATGATGTGTTTGATTCTATCGAGTACACAAAGATTAGTTTCAGTTTTGTCACTCTCTCTGACTGTAATAAACAGAGCAAAAGTTCTTGTGGTTCATTAAGTACCTCGTCATCGCTATTTCAAATCTTAGTATTTCAAATCTTAGTATTTCAAAAACTGTTTCAGAATCAGATTTCATTTTCTGGGTAACAAATTCTCCCGTTCTTCTCTAACCTTCTCTCCCGCCCCCTCTTCCCCCACTTCTTCGTCCACGAAGGTGAATGACTCCCAAGTGGCCCCTGACCCCCCCTGACCCCGGGGGGGTGACCTCTGCCCATTGTAGGGCATGGCCTCCATCTGCTGCCGCCCCTCGTGATGACATCGCAGCCGTCGCTCAGGAGACAGGTGATAGTCAATCAGAGCCTCCAGCTCTGAACGTTCCACTGACCCTAGCAAGATCATAGTGTCTAAGGAGGAGAGTGAGAGATGGAAGCATAGGAGAGGGAAGAAGAGTGGGGGAGAAGGAGGGAAAATAAAGGCGATGAGAGGTTAGAATTTGTATTCCGTTTTGAGTGTATCAGAATCTGGGGGTGTCTGGAGGCATTTGTCTTACCCTTTAGGGTTTTATATATCTAATTGCTTGTCCAATTGTGCGGAAACTTGGTCAGGACATTCTTTAGAAAAGGATATTAAGAATATCATAATCTGGGGGTGCATAGAGGCTGTCCATCACACTTCAGGTTTTAACACAAAGAGAGCACTACGTGCCCTGCCTGGCCAGCCAGGTTATAGTGTGAGCCTCCCTGCCTGTGTCTCCCCTCACCTTTGGCCTCGACCAGAGGGATGGTTTTGAGGCTGCAGCTGTCCAGCAAGGTCTGCAGCTCTCCATAGGGAGACAGAGCAGAGATGAACTTCACATCCCGCACCATGATGTCCTCCACGAAGATGTTAAATTTACTGAGGACGAGACCAGAAAGGAATTTAAAACCACACTCGAGGAGAGAAAATTATTATGAATTCAGCGGGACCAGAAAAAAAAAAATGTGTAGGTTTACGATTCGAAACCCCATGATCAGAATACACTTTAATAGACCCCTCTCCTCTCCTCTCCTCAGATCCCGCTCTCTCTCACCTGAAGTGTCCCCAGCCCAGCTCAGGCAGGTAGGGCAGTTTCTTCACCTGGATGATGGAGTCGTAGAGAGAGGGCTGCAGCCCCTGAGCCACCATGTTAGCCAGGATCACAGCCACCATCATGGGCAGGATGTGAGAGATCTGCCCTGTCAGCTCGAAGCAGATCACTGCTGTGGACACTGTGTGTGTGACTGCACCCGCCAGAGCAGCAGCGCCTGAGGGAGAGAGAGAGAGAGAGAGAGAGAGAGAGAGAGAGAGAGAGAGAGAGAGAGAGAGAGAGAGAGAGAGAGATACCATAAAGTAGTTACAGGGTCAATTTTTTTTTCATTAAACTTCAATGAGACTTATATTCTAATATTTACTGACTCATAGTTACTCAAACATGTATCCTGCTTGCATGTTCGTATTATTCTAGTTACTAGTTTAAGAGTATTACTATTCCCTATAGAAAAGACCAATTATAGACAGGGGTGGCCAATTTCTTAAAAAAAAATGTGGTGTTCAAGGGAAAAAATGCTAGAAAAATCTACTTGTCCTTCTTAAAAATACTTGCCCCCACCCCGTCGCACAAAAAAAAACCACATAAAAAGTAGAATATAACTTGTAGGATTTTGGTTTAATTTAACAGTGAACATAATCAATCAATTACTAATTAATAGGGGTGGGTCTAGCCTTGTAGCTTGACTGGCTCACTAAATTCTTCAAGATACACAAAAGGTTCCCTGTGACCTGACATCACCTCAACATATACCATACTTTAAGGAAATGTTTCTTTCAGTGCAGTTTGGAACACATTTGCTAGTACATTTAAGTAACATAAGAGTTCAACAATAGGCCTTTTTTTCTTCCAACTTTTAAGCGTAGAATTTGCAGTGGATGGAAAACCATTTTTTCGCCCTAATGTCGCTACTTTTTTTGTAGCAATTCTACCGAGTAACTTATAAACTCACTCGATAAATGGATGGAAAACACACTATAATAAGCAATACTTGGGAGTTATTCAAATATAAAAATAGCTTCTGCCTGTTTTTTCCACTCTTTATAAGTTGAATTCAGCTTCTGATGGTGTTTTAGTTTGTTGGATCACAGATACTAAATCATTGCCAACTATTACTGCTGCTTTGTGGAATTCTGATTTTCTTGACGTTCTTTCAGTTTTTGTAACTGCTGAACCCCAGATTTATAAAGAATGTGTGTTTTTCTAACAAAATGCACACAATATTTACAGTAGGCTCCATCAAATACTGTAGACATAAAATACTTTTTTATTATTTTGTTTATTTCTATGATATATTTGTTTTACTTAATAGTACTAATAATTATAAAACAGATTGTTAGAATGCTGCATAGTGATTGATCCATCAGTATTCCAAGCCGTTACAATATCAAGCACAATGTCATGATTAGGAACTACAGTACTTAGGAACAAAGGCAAATCACTGCACCTCTACTAACCACGTATCACTGCGCCACCAAAATCAAAGAAAATACCTGTCAAAATACCTGCTGGAAGATACAGAAGACATCAAGGTGTCTTGTCATATCTTCCAGTTTATATTAATTTGCACTACGAACCAGTTTGCTATTTTAAACAAGATGCTGTTTTGGTATTTTATTTGTAGTACATGCCAGTCATTTTCTGTAACTTCGGTCAGATCCAATTGTCAGATATTCAGTTTTATTTGACTCCTTTTAGTTGGTATCAGTCGTTATTTTCTGAAACTGACCATGAATTTTTAACTTGATATTTTAATATTTTCCGACAGTATTTACATACTACACGCGAGGTCTTAACCACCCGACTCTCGCCTTTCTTCACTCATCTACTTACTACCGCGCATTCACTAGTAGGGGAGACTGGGGTTGGTTGTCACACTTTTTATTCTTTATTATTTTCCTCAATCTGGTGACATTCTGCGAGGTTCTCTTCCTGATTATAATGAAGTATAACTCTTCACGTACACATTGATGTTTTTTTTTATTTCAGCGTAACTTTATTCCAAATGTGATATTTAGATGGTTGAAAATGCACCGGTCACCTGTGACAACCTGCCCCATACTGGGGTTGGTTGTCACAAAGTATTTTCTTGGTTTTACAGTAGACAATAATGCAACATTTTTTGTTTTTTTAAATAACAAAGTTTCTACTGTGTACAATGACAGAAAAAGTTGTATTTTTACTTTTTATGTGAACATAAAAAATAGACTTATATATATTTGAAATGTTGACCAATGCTACAAAATAATACCACAGCCTCCACAGAACCGGAGGACAAACAGTAAATAACTTAAATAAGCATTATATGGTGACATATCCCACATGTTGGTGTAAAAAAAGTAGAAAGAAAAAATATAACACTTCTTCCTATAGGATTTACAACCAACCAACCAACCCCAAAAACTATGTAACAACCTGTCCCAACCCGACTTTACATGACAATTTAATTCTCTCAGTACTACTGGGAGAACCTACTGGTTTTGTTTTTACACCAAAAGATAGCCAGTATCTGGTTCTATTAACATGGCCATCAGTTCAAACAAACTCCAATACTACTAAGAGTTATAACATAAATAACAAGATTTTTACTTTGGGTATGAAAAAAATGAAATATGTGCTAACCTTTATATTAGATGGAATTGACCTCAAATTACAAGATGGCTGAGTTCAAGACAATAGAACACACATTTCAGTGTTAGTATCACCTGCCTGCACCATCTAGTGTCATAGTTATGAGCACTGTGACAACCAACCTGTGTGACAACCAGCCCCGGTCTCCCCTACAAAAAAAACCCTCGAAATTAAATTAATACCACATAAATTGTGCTGTTAAATGCTTAAATGACTGTCTTTTTGAAAAAAAAAAATACAATTTGACTTTAAATTAATTCACTTCATCCAGACAAAGCATCTTAAAACTTTGCTCTGTTAGATCCAATGGGAGTGAATTACCTAGCAACAATGTTACATAGAAAGAATATGCAGGAAGGCAGCACAGATGCAAGGTTTTTTTTTTTTTTTGGGGGGGGGGGGGGGGGGGGGGGGGGGGGGGTTTGATAGTTATTTAAAGTCAGAAAAATGAATTGAAACACATATAGCAAGGTTTTTATAGTTATTTAAAGTGTTTATTTAAAAAAAGATGTTGTTTTACTTGAGAACAACGCACCAAGAAGTGACAATATCCAGCACAACCTATGCATGCCCTCTCGTGACTTATTGCTTAAGCACTTCAAGGCGTATCTCATGAATAGTCATACTTGCCCCTGGCATCCCATATGGACGGTCATAAGGAAACAAGCTGGCTGTTACTGTAACAGCGCACAGAGACTATCACGGACATTTGCAGAGCTTTTTTGAGATGTTATAGTAATAAAATAATGACTTGGATTGCATTATTGATGAGTTTGGTGATAAAACAAGTGATCAGGAGATGATTGATCGGTATGTACGACTATTATTATTATTATTATTATTATTATTTATTTCTTAGCATATGTGAAAGCTATAGCGAACGAAAGGGTGGGGCGGGGCTGGAGATGCCTAGTGAGTGCTTTGCTGATATGCAGGGCCTTTTAAACCCGTTTGACTGTGAAATAAAAATACTTTTAAACAGCGCGTCTAAAATTAACTGCGCGTGTGAAAATAAATTGGATCTGACGCGCACTTAATAAATGGCCTGCAAAGGGTTAATAGTTTCAGAAATTGATGTATTGTGCAGCTGGCAACAAGGGAAAGACCTTGTGACAGCCTGGAAAGACAGCTGACAGGAGGAAAGAGAACCCATTGGGGCTGGCAAGGGTTAGCTACCCTTGTCGGGAGTATCCAGCTCTGTGTTTACAGGAAGCTGGAGACACCCGCCCAAGGCTTCTAAGAAATTAAAGCGAAAAATACCCCAAGGACGGAAGATGACTCAACATTGGACAACAGCAGGACATTGTACGCTTAGTTGGAAAAGGAGACAGCTGAGGAAGCAACGGAGAAGAGCAGAACAAAGTCAGAAGAAAGGACTCAATCTCTTACAAAGGGTCATAAAAGATAAGCTTGCAACATTGCGAAGAGCTGAGCGCCCACGGAAACGCTACAAAAAGCTGTGAAAAAAGCAAGGGCTTCATCATCTCCAGGGCCTAATGGAGTTCTGTGCAGAGTGTACAAGAGTGCTTCAGGAGTTCTACGAATCCTGTGGAAATTGATGAAAGTGGCATGGGAAAAACAGGTTGTACCAAGAGCATGGCGCCGAGCAGGTGGAGTCTTTATACCTAAAGAAAAAGATTCTACAAGCATCAGTCAGTTTCGCCCTATTTCCCTATTAAACATAGAAGACAAGATTTTCTTCAGCATTATTGCTCAGAGATTGTCAACTTACCTATTAAAGAACTGCTTCATTGACACTTCAATACAAAAAGCGGGCATTCCAGGTTTCCCAGGATGCTTAGAACACATCAATTTGATCTGGCAACAAGTTCAATCAGCTAAAAAGGAGAGGAAGTAGCTCCATGTGACATTCCTGGACTTGGCTAATGCATATGGTTCAGTGCTACATGAACTTCTTTGGGCAGCATTTGATTTTATCAGTGTACTGATGACAATAACAAATTTAGTGAAAGCCTACTTTGGAGACTTGCAATTAGTTTTTCAACTTCAGAATTCAGCACTACATGGCAATGCCTAGAAGTTGGAATAATGGCAGGATGCACCATTTCTTACCATGGCAATGGAAGTAATCATTAGGGCATCAAAATGGGTAGTGGGAGGAGAGCGCTTGGCTTCTGGAATGCGATTACCACCAATTCGAGCATACATGGATGACATGACAACCATGACTACAACAGTAGCCTGCACTAATGGGTTATTGGGCAAATTAACCAATAACATTGAATGGGCACAAATGCAATTCAAGCCCACTAAATCAAGGAGCATCTCTATAATTAAAGGTAAAGTAGTAGATAAAACGTTCTTCATTAATGGTGAGGCAATACCAACAGTGTCTGAGAAGCCAGTGAAGAGTCTTGGGAGATGGTATGACGGAATCTAAAGGACACCGTTCATGTGGGAGAAGTTAGACAACAAGCAGTGGAAGGGTTGAACATAAGAACATAAGAAAGTTTACAAACGAGAGAAGGCCATTCAGCCCATCTTGGTCGTTTGGTTGTTAGTAGCTTATTGATCCCAGAATCTCATCAAGCAGCTTCTTGAAGGATCCCATGGTGTCGGCTTCAACAACATTACTGGGGAGTTGGTTCCAGACCCTCACAATTCTCAATGTAAAAAAGTGCCTCCTATTTTCTGTTCTGAATGCCCCTTTATCTAATCTCCATTTGTGACCCCTGATCCTTGTTTCTTTTTTCAGGTCAAAAAAGTCCCCTGGGTCGACATTGTCTGTACCTTTTAGGACTTTGAATGTTTGAATCAGATCGCCGCGTAGTCTTCTTTATTCAAGACTGAATAGATTCAATTCTTTTAGCCTCTGCATATGACATGCCTTTTAAACCCAGGATAATTCTGGTTGCTATTCTTTGGACTCTTTCTAGCAGCAATATCCTTTTTGTAACGAGGTGACCAGAACTGAACACAATATTCTAGGTGAGGTCTTACTAATGCATTGTAAAGTTTTAACATTACTTCCCTTGATTTAAATTCAGCACTTCTCACAATAGATCCGAGCATCTTGTTGGCCTTTTTTATAGCTTCCCCACATTGTCTAGATGAAGACATTTCTGAGTCAACATAAACTCCTAGGTCTTTTTCATAGTTCCCTTCTTCAATTGCAGTATCTCTGTGACAAAGAGAGAATGAACTCTTGTTTTAGATCTCCCTCCCGACCGGTGAGGGTGCTAGGGAGGAGGAGCAGACATCCCCGGGAAGGTGGAAGTCGGCCACCTGGAAAGGGGGCGGAGCCGCGGTGCGCAACGTCATCAACCCGGACGGAAAGTGCGGTGGCAATCGCGTATTAGTTGACGGCGGTTGCCCTCGCTGACCAATGGGGACGGGACGGAGCGTACAAAAGGGGGCGTGGCCCAGGGTTCTGTTCCTTCTGGCAAGGTACACTGTATGAGAGAGAGAGACGAGCAGGAAATTAAACAGGGACGGGGAAATAAGAGGAGGTCGTTTTGTATTTTTCATACCTGCTAACCCCTGCACCTTTTGTCTATTTATAGAGCACTAACGGGATGCTCCAGGATTACGCTGGAGGAGCGCGAACCCGGAAGTGCCGGACTTGTTGCCGTTGTTTTCCTTCCTGGATTGAGGAAAGACAGACTGTGTTCTATTGGGTTTTTTGGTCCTTTGTTTCTCTTTGTTTGGGGCTGCAACCCCTCGTTACATTTTTGTTGGTCGGGTTACACATCGCTGTGTATCCCGGCGCCCCTATTATTATTTTTTTGGTGAAATAAAATCCGGGGCTTGTGCTTCGAAACTGGACTGGTCTTTCAGTTATTTACACCACACACTCAGCCAACCTGTCACAATCTCCCATATGATATTTATAATGCACATTTTTATTGCCTGCATGCAATACTATTAAATGTCATTTGCCATGTGTCTGCCCAGTTCTGAATGCTGTCTAGATCATTTTGAATGACCTTTCCTGCTGCAACAGTGTTTGCCACTCCTCCTATTTTGTGTTGTCTGCAAATTTAACAAGTTTGCTTACTATACCAGAATCTAAATCATTAATGTAGATTAGGAATAGCAGAGGACCTAATACTAATCCCTGTGGTACACCACTGGTTATCTCGCTCCACTTTGAGGTTTCTTCTCTAATCAGTACTTTCTGTTAACCACTCCCTAATCCATGTGCATGCATTTCCTTGAATCCCTACTGCGTTCAGTTTGAGAATTAATCTTTTATGCAGGACTTTGTCAAAAGCTTTCTGGAAATCTAAATAAACCATGTTGTATGCTTTGCAATTATCCATTGTCAATGTTGCATTCTCAAAAAAGTCAAGCAGGTTAGTTAGACACAATCTCCCTTTCCTAAAACCATGCTGACTGTCTCCCAGGATATTGTTACCATATAGGTAATTTTCCATTTTAGATTTTATTATAAGGCTTATTGGTCTGTCGTTACCTGGTTCGGTTTTGTCTCCCTTTTTGTGGATCGGTATTACGTTTGCAATTTTCCAGTCTGTCGGTACAACTCCTGTGTCAAGAGACTGTTGCATGATCTTGGTTAGTGGTATTTAAATAACTTCTTTCATTACTTTGAGTACTATTGGGAGGATCTCATCCGGCCCAGGGGATTTGTTTATTTTAAGAGCTCCTAGTCTCTAACACTTCTGCCTCTGTTATCCTAAAGTTATTTAAAATTGGATAGGAACAGGTCGACATGTGGGGCATTTTGTCCGTGTCCTCCTTTGTAAAAACCTGTGGAAGTAATCATTTAATATATTTGCTATTTTTTTCTTCATCTATGATTTTGCCATTTGTGTCTCTTAGACATTCAACTTCCTCTTTGAATGTTCTCTTGCTCTTATAATATTGGAAAAACATTTTGGAATTGGTTTCAGCCCCCTTAGCAATATTGATTCCTATCTCTTTCCTGGCCTTTCTAACTTCCTTTTTGACTTTTGTTTGCAGTTCCAAGTTCTCTTTCTGTGTACTTTGTTTTTGGTTCCTTTTAAACACTCTGTAAAGTGACTTTTTTCACTGAATATTTCTTTTAATTGATCTATTAAACCATTTTGGCCATTTTGTTTTAGATTTAGATTTGCCTACTTTTGGGATGTAATTGTTTTGCGCATCTAGTACTACATTTTAAAAAAACAGCCGTCCTTTTTCTGTGGATGTTTTCTCTATTTTACTCCAATCTACTTCTGATAGTCTCTGTTTCATACCTTCATAGTTTGCTTTTCTAAAATTGTAAACCTTAGCTTTAGTCATTGCTTTTGGAGTTTTAAAAAATACTTCAAATGAGACCATGTTGTGGTCTGAGTTTGCCAATGGCTCTCTGACCTCTGTTTTAGTTATTCTGTCTTCATCATTTGAAAAGCCTAAATCAAAGCATGCCTCCCCTCTAGTCGGTGCCTTGACAAATTGTGTTAGGAAGTAGTCATTTGTCATTTCCACCATTTCAATTTCGTCCGTCGTGCTCCCCACCGGGTTCTCCCATTTTATACGGGGGAAGTTGAAATCCCCCATTAGTATGGCTTCTCCTTTTCTACACACATTTCAAATGTCATTGTATAACAGATTATTTTGCTCAGTGTCTGAATTTGGTGGTCTATAGCATGCTCCTATTATTATGCCCTTTGAATTTGTGTCCATTATTCTGACCCATATTGATTCTGCATTGTTTTCTTTGTCCTGATTTAACACCTGGGCTTGAAGACTATTTCTTATGTATAGCGCTACCCCTCCGCCTCTTCTGTCCTGCCTGTCTTTCCTATACAGTGTGTACCCACTAATATTATATTCGTCACCATCACTCTCAGACAACCACATTTCTGTAATTTCTGTTACTTTTAGTGCAGTAGCTTCAAATTCTAACATTTTGTTTCTGAGACTTCTAGCATTAAGATAAATACATTTAATAGTTGTCTTACCTGAGTTGTTGCCCTTGTTTTGATGTAGTCTCCCTTCTGTTTTTTGGTTTTCTCCCCCCTTCCTTTCTAGTTTAAATGCTTCTGGACCTCCTCAAGGATCCTTTCTCCGAGTAGATTGGTTCCCTTTCTGTTTAAGTGCAGTCCGTCCCACCTATATAGATAGTCCTTGTTGGAGAATGTGTGCCAATGTTCAAGAAAGGTGAAGCCTTCCTGTGTGCACCACGATTTCAGCCATGCATTTTGATTTTGTATTTCCAGCTGTCCATATGGTCCTTTGCAAGGCGCCGGCAGTATCCCAGAAAATACCACAGTTTTGGTCTTGTCTTTTAATTTCCTTCCTAACTCTCTGAATTTGTTTTGCAGGGATCTTGGCCTGCCTATTCCAATGCTGTTTGTACCGATGTGGACAACTACTACCGGGTCGTCTCCTGTTCATTCTACGAGCCTGTTCACGTTCTCAGTGATGTGCTTGACAGAGGCTCCTGGAAGGCAGCACACTGTTGTAGTAAGGGGATCCAAACTGCGAATGGAACTTGCTGTGTTTCTCAATATGGAGTCCCCAACAATCATGACCTCCCTTCTTTTTGCTGCCTGGCCAACACTGTTTATAGGGTCCTGGATGTTGTTCCATTCTTTCTCTTGATGTTGGTTTTGGTCATCTAAATGTTGAAGTGGCTCAAATTTGTTGGATGTTTGGATTTCTGGTGGTTGTGTTTGACAAAGTTATTTTTTTCCCTGCTTCTGCCTATCTGAACCCAGCTGTTTTGACTCACTTCCATCTCCCTGGTGGCTTTCAGTCTGCTAGGGGTGCAGACTTCCATGAATTGTGGGTGTGTCAGCTCCTCAAGCTCCTGTTGCTGTCTCATTTCCTCCAGCTCCATTTCTAGCACATTTACTCGTTGAAGCAAGTCCTGGATCGTGCGGCACTTTACACAAACTTGGTTGACCTCCTTTGGGTTTTCTCGGATTTCCCACATCATGCAGTTGTCACAGATTACTGGCTTGAAGACCATGTTTTTTTTTAATTTTTTTGGAAGTTTAGCTTTTGCAGCTCCCCCGTGTCTCAGAACGACGCGGTATTTGAATCGGCTGCTCCAAGTTTCAGCATGTTATCAGAAAAAGACACGCAGCTGTTAGACTTTAAGCTGCAATGTTTTCTGATTAAAGCAATTCAAGATGTAATTCCTCCTTTCTGCTTCTAACTGCGCTGTACTTGTCCACGACTGTACTTCTCCCACGCTGTCGCTTCCACACGCATAGACAGCAGCGCTTTACCAGGCAAACTAAAACTCTGGTGCTTTCAGTTTGGTCTACTCCCGAGGTTGCTGTTGCCACTGACTGTGTACAAGGTTTCTTTGACAACAGTAGAGAAGCTGGAAGCTTTAATCAGTTCATACATCAGGAAATGGTTGGGAGTTCTACACTGCCTCAGCAGAGTGGGACTTTATGGTAAAGGAATACTGCAGCTACCAGTCTCCGCTCTAACCGAGGAGTTTAAGTGCGCCAAGGTCAGACTGGAAATGACATTAGTAGAGTCACGCGACAAATGCGTAAGGGAGGCAGCACCTGTGTTGAAAACTGGAAGAAAGTGGGCGGCAAAGAAAGCTGAGGAGGATGCCCTTTGAATTGCTGATATTATGGGGCAAGTTCAGCATGGAAGAGGGGGTCTTGGTCTCAGTTCAGCTCCTCCTACATGGCACAAGGCAGCCCCAGCTCAACGGAGGTGCAAAAGCAGGAGGAAAGGATGAGGTGTATACAGGCCATTTCCCAGGCCAAGCAGGGAGAATGGATGAGATGGGAGAGTGTGGAACAATGCAAGATTGGCTGGCAAGACCTATGGTCAATGGAACAGAGCAGGATCAGTTTCCTCATCAGGTCAACATATGATGTTCTCCCATCACCACAGAATCTAAACCTCTGGGTAGGAGAGGATCCCTCATGTCCTTTGTGTTCATCACCTGCAACATTAAGGCACATTTTGACAAAATGTAAGGTGGCTCATAGCCAAGGACGGTTTACTTGGCGCCATGACCAGGTGCTGCGATGTTTGGCCTTAGCATTGGAAGACAAGCGTAACATGACCAATAAGTTGCCACCTGTTCCATCAAAACATTACACACAAAACACAACATTCCACCGCCCAGGAGAGCAACCACCAAGAAAAGGTGTTAAAACCAATCCTCGCCCAGGACAACTGGAAGCTGCTAGAGACTGGAAAATGCTGGCAGATGTTGGTCAATGGCTTGTTTTTCCACCTGAGATTGCCATCACTAACATTCGACCAGATATTGTCTTGTGGTCTGGATCAGCATGCCTTGTTAACCTGGTAGAGTCAACAGTGCCATGGGAGGATGCTGTAGATGAGACGTATGAGAGGAAGAAACTGCGGTATGCTCAACTAGCCACTAAAGCGGAACAGCAAGGATGGAGAGTCTGGGTTTACCCAGTGGAGGTGGGTTGTCAATGCTTTGTGGCACACTTCCGATTTCACCCGATTTCACCCGGTTTCTCAGAGACGTCGGATTCAGTGGCCAAAAGTTGCGTCGCACAGTGAAGAACTTATCTGAAGCAGCAGAGAGGAGCAGCAACTGGCTGTGGTCGAGATGGAAAGATTCTGGCTGGGGATCTCAAGCACAATAGAAAGAAAGAAACGCTGATGTACAGGTAAGTAAGCTGGGCTGAGTTGAGTGGGGGACGGAGGGGGGTGATGCTGGGACACCAGAATCGCTGTCGAGCCCTCTTGAGGTGTCTTGGGCTAGTCGACGAAACACCGATGATGGAAGGTGTCCACTTGAAGACCCCAGAGATTTACCCTACTTAGCTCAATCCAGACAGTTGTCATGCTGATGCGCTGTGGAGACCGCACTGTGGTTGATCCCCGGAGCCAGCATGGCAGCCGTTGTGTGTGCTGATGCGCCAGGGAGGCAATAAGCTGATCCCTGGAGCCAGCATTACACTTCAGCCATCAACACCAGACAGAAGGATATTTACATCATCATATGGAAGGAAGCGCAAATGGATGGAGAAACATATGGCTCACATTAGTTTACTGTAAAGCTACATCTTAGTTGGTGCTTATCTTGGCGAGAGCCGAGTTCAAATCAGCATGAAGTTTTAACATCTACTCTCGTGTAATGGAAATCATGTCCAATAAATAACTAATATAGTAATATATTTATTTAAATTAAATTAAATTGTATATATATATATATATATATATATATATATATATATATATATATATACAGACGTGCTCAAATTTGTTGGTACCCCTCCACAAAAAACGAAGAATGCACAGTTTTCTCTGAAACTGACAAAAGTAATTGGCATCCACCATTGTTTATTCCATATTTAATAGAAATCAGACTTTGCTTTAGATTTTTTATTCAGCATAATATTGTAAATAATAAAACAAATGAAAATGGCATGGACAAAAATGATGGGACCGCTAACCTAATATTTTGTTGCACAACCTTCAGAGGCAATCACTGCAATCAAACGTTTTCTGTAGCTCAATGAGACTTCTGCACCTGTTAACAGGGAGTTTGGCCCACTCTTCCTGAGCAAACTGCTCCAGCTGTCTCAGGTTTGATGGGTGCCTTCTCCAGACTGCAAGTTTCAGCTCTTTCCATAGATGTTCAATAGGTTTCAGATCAGGACTCATAGAAGGACACTTCAGAATAGTCCAATGTTTTGTTCTTATCCATTCTTGGGTGCTTTTAGCTGTGTGTTTTGGGTCATTATCCTGTTGGAGGACCCATGACCTGCGACTGAGAGAGAGCTTTCTGACACTGGGCAGTACGTTTCGCTCCAGAATGCCTTGATAGTCTTGAGATTTCATTGTGCCCTGCACAGATTCAAGGCACCCTGTGCCAGGCGCAGCAAAGCAGCCCCAAAACATTACCGAGCCTCCTCCATGTTTCATTGTAGGTATGGTGTTCTTTTCTTTGAAAGCTTCATTTTTTCATCTGTGAACATAGCACTGATGTGACTTGCCAAAAAGCTCCAGTTTTGACTCATCTGTCCAAAGGACATTCTCCCAGAAGGATTGTGGCTTGTCAATATGCATTTTAGCAAATTCCAGTCTGGCTTTTTTATGTTTTTCTTTCAAAAGTGGAGTCCTCCTGGGTCTTCTTCCATGGCGCTCTCTTTCGCTCAAAAAGCGACGGATGGTGCGATCAGAAACTGACGTACCTTCACCTTGGAGTTCAGCTTGTATCTCTTTGGCAGTTATCCTTGGTTCTTTTTCTACCATTCGCACTATCCTTCTGTTCAATCTGGGGTCGATTTTCCTCTTGCGGCCGCGCCCAGGGAGGTTGGCTACAGTTCCATGGACCTTAAACTTCTTAATAATATTTGCAACTGTTGTCACAGGAACATCAAGCTGCTTGGAGATGGTCTTGTAGCCTTTACCTTTACCATGCTTGTCTATTATTTTCTTTCTGATCTCCTCAGACAACTCTCTCCTTTGCTTTCTCTGGTCCATGTTCAGTGTGGTGCACACAATGGTACCAAACAGCACGGTGACTACTTTTCTCCATTTAAATAGGCTGATTGACTGATTACAAGATTGGAGACATGTGTGATACTAATTAAAGAAACTAATTAGTTTGAAATATTACTATAATCCAATTATTTATTATCTTTTCTAAGTGGTACCAACAAATGTGTCCGGGCCATTTTAGAATATCTTTGTAGAATAAGCAATAATTCATCTATTTTCACAGCTTCTTTGCTTTATTCTATAACATACCAAAGGCATGCAAGTATACATGATAAAATAGCTTTTAATTTCATCACTTTTCAGGAGGAATGAAGCATTATTTCAATGAGCTGTAAGGGTACCAACAAATTTGAGCACGTCTGTATGTATATATATATATATCTATATATATATAGATATATATATATATATATATATATATATATATATATATATATATATATATATATAATATACAATGTAAATGTGGTAAACAGCAAACTAGTTATAGCAACACTATCGAAAGAAAAAAAAGTTTGTCTTCTAAACAGTAAACTAGTTTTTTTTTTTAAACATTCCCAACATATACACGCTTGACCTCGAGGTGTATTTTATTATTATTATTATTATTATTATTAGTAGTAGTAGTAGTAGTAGTATTTGGTAACTTTACTAGATTGCTGCATTTAAATGTCAGGTTCATGTATTAATAAAGTAGTATCACTTTTTTTGCTCATTTACAAAAAACGTAAATAATACAGTTTAAAAGATTAGCGTGTGTCTTGACAGAGGCTCTCATCCTCTGCCAGCCATTTCTGGGTTTCTTTATAACCAACAGAAGATCAGCTTCTTCCACAGCCAATCAGAAGTAATAGAGGTGGGACTGAAAACACTTTTTAAAAATTTTATGTATGTGCTAGACTTTCGAAACTTGAGTGGCTCTCTACAAATATACCCGGAGTGCCTTTCTAGCAATAGAGCGAACATAGCAAAAATAAATAAATAAAAACTACTTGTCCGATGGGCAAAGTATAACGGGAAAACGATACGAATTGGCCACCCCAGATAGACTATTGATGAATGCCTTCTTTTCCACTTAATTAATACACAGGGTGAGATATTACCTTAATATTATTAATTACTGAAACTTAATGTGCTAATTAATGCTATTTTGATATAAACCTTCTTTTCTGCTTTTGTACTGTATTTATGTTCTTTTTGATCAAATTCATAAAATATATAACCATGTTGTGTGATTTACTGCTCAATTGTTAATCTTGGCAATCTTTAACTTGTAAGGAAGACATGTATACAGTGTGCTAATGAAATTAAGAAACCATTACACATATTAATCAATTGTATCCTTAAATTGGACATGTTAACTTCAGGAGAGAGGTGAAAGGAGGAGAGGAGAAGAGTGGGGGAGGGCAGAGGTTAATAGAAGTTAACCAATTGACGGCCTCAGTGCTGGAACAATAGAACCCAGAACAGCTGCGTGACTGCAAACTGTTACTGATTCAAGCTGCATAACCACACTTGAGTCAGCGCAGAGTCTTAATGCAGAAGAACAGGGTGACTGACCAATGACCGCATAACCCCCAGGGAGAATCCGGTATACAATCCCATCGAAGAGAATCCCGTTCGGAAAGAGAGTGGCCATGATCTCACCAACAAGACGACCGAACGCAGCTCCTAGAGAGAGAGGGGGGAGAATAGAGGATACAGGGGAGACGAGAGAGAAGAGGGGAGAAGTTAGTAGGAGTTAGCCAGTGATGCCCTCATACCATCGTAACATTGTAGCTGCCCTGTGCTTACCTGCTGTTATAATACAGAACCATTATCGCATGAATATATCTGCTCTCTGCATTGCCAGTGAAGATCCTATCAGATCCATTGTGCAGTTGCCATCACTGTTAATGTTGTGGTCTGCTAATGGTTCTGCTGGTTATAATGGGACCCCAGTGGGATTTCCAGATCTTACCCAGTATGAAGACAGGCATAAATGCTCCACAAGGGACAGGCATGGTGGTGGAAATGGCTGACATCCAAAACTGAGAGGGTGAGAGAGAGATGAGTAATTGCAATATGAACCACTCAGACTGATTGCAAACAGCAAGTCTTTGTTAAATGTGAAAATATAATTAGATGCGATTTACTGCACTGTTTAAGCTCCATTAAAGCAGTGCTAATCAAGGTTTTGAAAGCCATTTCCTAACCTCTTATTAGCACCATTAGCAACATTATCACTGCATCCCCCACATCAAAGGAGTACCATCCAATGTTTTGAAATCAACTTCATTACCTCATATTAGCACCAGCAACAAGGGGGTGCTGATACTTGTACTCGGAACTGCCTTTAAGAAGTATTTATCAGCAGGTATTAAATAAATCCATTCATTAATGTGGTGATTTTAAAACAAGAAAAGCTGCCCTTCCCTCACCTTCACAATTCAGTACCATTCAATGACAATTAACTTTTGCATTAAGTGTTTGAAAAGACAATTGAAAGCATTTTTTTTACCTTCATGACAAAGAAAAGCAGCAGGATGACAAAGACGCTGATTTTGGGGTGCATCCAGACTGCTGATCGCCCCAGGACGTGTGTGGAGCCATCATGCTTCGTCCAGGTGTGGTTATCGAAGAGGGAGTTTATCGACTCACGAGGCATCAGCTGGGGAACACAGAGCAGTAGGAACGATCCTTGACTAACTGCTTACTGTACCTTTAAGGAACTATATGGTACATTTGCGCCACCTACTGGCTTGTTGAATATCTCTCAGTGGGTTACAAACAGACAGCTGATGCATGGTCACATATAGAGAATATGGCATAGTGTCTTGAGCGGTACAAGCTGATTTCACAACAAGGTGAAAATCAGCTTGTTTCGCACAGCAGCGATACACAGTCCTCATATATCACCATTCGATCAGCACTCGTTTTGTTAGTTGAAGTTATAATAATAATAATAATAATAATAATAAATAATACAATGTATAATTGGGATTTTGACCTCTCACCTCTCCAGCCATGAACTGTCCGAACCCAGGGGGAAAGGTCAAGGTTGCAATGACAAAGGTCACAACCCCTGGGTAGATGAGCCGACTGTAAAACAAACACAATTTTAGACAGTCTGTCAATAAAACTGTCTAAAAAACTATCAATGTATCTGCCTGACTACATTATATATCAATCAACAGAACTATCTATCAGTGTATCTATAAATGTATCTTTTAATCAAAAACTCTATCGATATACAGTACTGTGCAAAAGTTTTAGGCAGGTGTGAAAAAATGCTGTAAAGTAAGAATGCTTTCAAAAATAGACATGCTAATAGTTTATATTTATCAATTAACAAGTGAGTGAACAAAAGAAAAATCTACATCAAATCAATATTTGGTGTGACCACCCTTTGCCTTCAAAACAGCATAAATTCTTCTAAGTACACTTGCACACAGTTTTTGAAGGAACTCGGCAGGTAGGTTGGCCCAAACATCTTGGAGAACTAACCACAGTTCTTCTGAGGATTTAGGCAGCCTCAGTTGCTTCTCTCTCTTCATGTAATCCCAGACAGACTCGATGTTGAGATCAGGGCTCTGTGGGGGCCATACCATCACTTCCAGGACTCCTTGTTCTTCTTTACGTTGAAGATAGTTCTTAATGACTTTCGCTGTATGTTTGGGGTCGTTGTCATGCTGCAGAATAAATTTGGGGCCAATCAGATGCCTCCCTGATGGTATTGCATGATGGATAAGTATCTGCCTGTACTTCTCAGCACTGAGGAGACCATTAATTCTGACCAAATCCCCAACTCCGTTTGCAGAAATGCAGCCCCAAACTTGCAAGGAACCTCCACCATGCTTCACTGTTGCCTGCAGACACTCATTCGTGTACCGCTCTCCAGCCCTTCGGCGAACAAACTGCCTTCTGCTACAGCCAAATATTTCAAGAGTCCAGAGCACCTGCTGCCATTTTTCTGCACTCCAGTTCCTGTGTTTTCGTGCATAGTTGAGTCGCTTGGCCTTGTTTCCACGTCGGAGGTATGGCTTTTTGGCTGCAAGTCTTCCATGAAGGCCACTTCTGACCGGACTTCTCCGGACAGTAGATGGGTGTACCACGGTCCCACTGTTTTCTGCCAATTCTGAGCTGATGGCACTGCTGGACATCTTCCGATTGCAAAGGGAAGTAAGCATGATGTGTCTTTCATCTGGTGCAGTAAGTTTCCTTGGCCGACCACTGCGTCTATGGTCCTCAACGTTGCCCATTTCTTTGTGCTTCTTCAAAAGAGCTTGGACAGCACATCTGGAAACCCCTGTCTGCCTTGAAATTTCTGCCTGGGAGAGACCTTGCTGATGCAGTATAAATACCTTGTGTCTTGTTGCTGTGCTCAGTCTTGCCATGGTGTATGACTTTTGACAGTAAACTGTCTTCAGCAACCTCACCTTGTTAGCTGAGTTTGGCTGTTCCTCACCCAGTTTTATTCCTTCTACACAGCTGTTTCTGTTTCAGTTAATGATTGTGTTTCAACCTACATATTGAATTGATGATCATTAGCACCTGTTTGGTATAATTGTTTAATCATACACCTGACTATATGCCCACAAAATCCCTGAGCAAGTTGTGCAAGTGTACCTAGAAGAATTGATGCTGTTTTGAAGGCAAAGGGTGATCACACCAAATATGGATTTGATTTAGATTTTTCTTCGGTTCACTCACTTTGCATTTAGTTAATTGATAAATATAACCTATTAACATGTCTATTTTTGAAAGCATTCTTTACAGCATTTTTTCACACCTGCCTAAAACTTTTGCACAGTACTGTATCTATCAATGTATCTCTATCTATCTATCTATCTATCTATCTATCTATCTATCTATCTATCTATCTATCTATCTATCTATCTATCTACAGTCAACTGATTAATATGAATTTCAAGGGACCAGCAAAAAAAAAAAAAATCTGTCATCTATTATCAGGAGTCTAAGCCAAATGCATACTGTGAGTTTTTATTGAAGTTACAGTATCAAATTTCATTGTTCGGGGGAAATGTTGAAATCTGCAGCAACATCTTCCTTTGTCTTGTACAGTGGTACATTATCCACCACTTTGAACACCTCCACTGTTGTATGCAAGGATAATTCAATTTTTTGCGCTGGCCACTCACTTCTCTGCTTCATGTAAATGGCATTGATGCATGAGCACTATTGCAACTCAAAATGCATCATAGGATCACTAGTCGCAAAACAGCACTAAAATACAGAACAGTCGCTAGCCTGGATGCAAGTGAATACAATTCCCAATACCCTTTGTTTAATTAAAAATGTTCTTCCCTGGGGAACAGGAAATTCGTGTTTAGACAATTCGGATTTTAAGAAGTCATTTACAGTAAGCAACTGCTGAATTTGGCCGGGACCATGTTGAAAATTCATAGTATCAGAAAATCAGTTAAATCTGAGCTTGTCTCAATGGCTGTCGGCATGTGTAAATCCTGTGAAAAGACCTGTGTGGTCGGAATGATAAGAAAAGGTACTGTGTGAACCTGTGTTGTATTGTGTTGTGTGTGTTTGCAATCGGTAAATGGCTCAGCTGTAGAATAAGAAGAAAAGTATAGTTTAGCACTCTACGTGGGAGTTAGGTTTTGTTTTTGGTTTTGTTTTATTTCTGTAAATAATAAAAGTGCATGCAAATCTAGGTCTGCTCATTTTAAAGGGTGTTAACGAGCCTTGACAGAAGGCTGTGTTACTATATATATATATATATATATACAGTGCCTTGAAAAAGCCTTCACACCCTGGAACATTTTTTACATTCTACTGCCTAAAAAATTCAATTCAAAATGCATTAAAGTAGGAGTTAGTTTCACTGATCTACACAACATCACCTACACTTTCAACATGAAAGAGTAAATATAGAAATATTCAAAAAGTAATAAAAAAATACAAAATAAAGTCTTGATTGCATAAGTCTTCACACCCCTTGAGTCAAAACTTGCTTGAGTCGTTGAGTCTTTTGGATAAGTGTCTACCAACTTAGCACAGCGGGATGGTGCAGTTTTTGCCCATTCTTCTTGGCAGAATAGCTCAAGCACTTTCAAGTTGGCTGGGGATCGTCTGAGGACTGCAGTCTTCAAGTCTCGCCACAGATTTTCTCTGGGCTTTGACTAGGCCACTCGAGGACATTCACTTTCTTCTTGCTGAGCCACTCCATTGTTGCTTTTGCTTTGTGCTTAGGATCATTGTCCTGCTGAAAGGTGAAACTTCTCCCCAGTCCCATATCTCTGGCAGACTGGATTAGGTTTTCTTCCATGATCTGCCTGTACTTTGCACCATCCATCTTTCCCTCGATCTTCACAAGCATCCCTGTCCTCGCTACTGCAAAGCATAATGCAAACATAATGCTGCCACCACCATGCTTTACTGTAGGGATGGTGTTAGCAGGGTGATGTGCTGTGTTTGGTTTACGCCACACATATCGCTTAGCATTAAGACCAAAAAGTTCCACTTTGGTCTCATCAGACCACAAAACCCACATGCATGCAGTGTCCCCTAAGTGTTTCTTTGCAAAAGCTATGCGGCACATCATATGGCTTTTTTTAAGCAGTGGCTTCCTTCTTGCCACCCTCCCATACAGGCCATGTTTATGGAGTACTCTTGAAATTGTTGAACAGTCAACATTTTCCCCAATCTCAGCCAGAGTCCTCTGTAGTTCTTTTAAAGTTATCTTAGGCTTCACAGTGACCTCCCTCAGCAGTTTCCTTAAGCCATGGTTACTGACTTTGGAGGGACGGCCTGATCGAGGCAGTGTCTTGGTGGTGCCAAACTGTTTCCACTTTATAATGATGGACCTGCCAGTGCCCCAAGGGATATTCAAAGACATTGAAAGTTTCTTATAGCCTTCCCCCAATCTGTAGCTTTCAATAACTTTATCCCGGAGTTCTTTTGGCAGCTCCTTGTTTGGCATGTTTTGCCATTTGCTTCAAATTCATTTAATACAACAGAAACAGCTTGATTCTTCATCCAGGAGTATTCGAATCAGTTGAACTACTGTGATTGGACACAGGTGGGCTCTATTTAACTTATTATGTGCCTTGTTAAGGCAATTTGTTGTACCTGAGCTAATTTGGGTTTGCTATGACAAAGGATGTGAAGACTTATACAATCAAGACTTTTTGGTTTTGTATTTTTAATGACTTTTTGAATATTTCTATAATTGTTCTTTCACGTTGAAAGTGTAGATGATGTTGTGTAGATCAGTAAAACAAACTCCTACTTTAATGCATTTTGAATTGTATTTTTTAGGCAATAGAATGTGAAAAATGTTCAAGGGTGTAAAGACTTTTTCAAGGCACTGTATATATATATATATATATATATATATATATATATATATAGAGAGAGAGAGAGAGAGAGAGAGAGAGAGAGAGAGAGAGAGAGAGAGAGAGAGAGAGAGATTTAAAAAACTACAAACAGCTCTATATCCAAAGAGAACCAGGATCCAACAGGATACTCGTCAATCACTAGAAATGCTTAATGATGAGGAAAAGTCATTGATAAACTGAAAACTCTGTTTTAATAATTAGCTACAACATTTCGTCTGAAGCTAGTAGAAATTGCCAGGTAGACTGATGATGTTTAAGTTTGAAAGTGCAACACTCATCTGTGATTCACTGTACAGCTCTCAAACTCAAACGACAGCACTAGTCTACCTGCTGTAGCTATTTCTACGATTGATTCATGTTACCAGCTCAGTGTGCACTTACTATCTTGTCAGGAAGCGTGTTAACACCGTTTGTCTTCGCATGAAGACAACCACCTGCCGATTCAGATACACAAAGAAGGCACCGAGGAACCCACACAATATCCTGAGAGAGGGGGAGAGGGGAGGGGGAGCGAGAGAAAGGGGGGGGGACATGTCAACCAAAGCATCCCATTGTAACTGCTCTATACATCAGTTATCATTGCCTCTTAATGTAATAAATATAACACAGAACCACTACATTGGTGCCACTGTATCTATATCAGGGGAGTACTCTGAATCATTTCTGGTGCCACTGCTGTATAATATATAAAACTATTGAGTCTGAAACTAAGTTAAACTGTCAAAGTCATTGCTGTTGCCCCTGTATAGTATATATTAGAACTGTGACTAAGGTAAATAACAAGCATTGTGTTGCTTTTCTACATTAGGACAGGTAAATATAAATCCAACATACCCAATGATGGCAAATGCAGGCAATTCTTGGAGGTCAAAGGGGAAATCCATTCGGAAGTTTGTTTGGAAAAGGGCAGTGATCGTTACTGAGGGACAAATTGAGAAGCAGATTAATGGAGCGTTCCAGGAACATTACAGGAGGGTTAGGATTAGTGTCCCAGATGTATTCAAATGCCTGATCAGCACTGTTCTTTAAAAAAAAGGATTTTTAGAACAAAGGAACGTAGAGACACTGGAAACAAGACAGTCGTTGGAAAATGACATTAGTTCCTGTAACAGGGAGAGATCTCAACTGGCCGTCTGACACATGCATGATGCTGCAGGAAGGGGGGTGGCAGTCCCATGGGATCTGCCTGCCAGTCATGGCGGTGACACAGAGAGGTGGGGAAGAGGGTGTGTGCACTTTCCCCTCTCTGAGTGGCTGGGAGGCAGGTTTTAGTGGGATTGCTGAACCTATAAATTAATACTCTGCTGTTTCCTCAGATCTGCCCCTTTAGACCAGAACAACGAGCAAGCGGTCTCGCTTGACTACAGACGGACGGGAGAAAAACTGGCTGGCTGGCTGAACCCGGACGCGAGCACCAAAGCCAGGTTGGTGGAGGTGATCGTGGTGGAGCGCTCCCTAGAGTGCTTGGCACTGGCACCTCGGCTATGGGTGCAACGGCAGGCACCTGCCACTTTGGATCTGGCGGTCGAGTTGGCGGAGCAGTATCAGGCAGCAGGGCCAACGCCAGCAAGACTGCCTGGAAGTAACGCAATTACTGTATCACCCCCTCCACTGGCCCCAGAGAGGGTGCAGGGACTGGGGGGAAGGGGTAGACAGGTATTTGGACGGGGGGTGTCAGCGGGAGCTCCCGGCCCGGGAACTGGGGCAGGGTGGGGTTACCCACGGGCTGCTGCAGTGTCGGACCGGGGTCTCACGCGGCCACCTCATCGTCGAGCCCCTTTGATGGCTCCAGTGTTTCCACCCCTTGTTGTAGCATTGGGGCGAGAAACCAGCCCATCATGGTGTTGGACGTGCAGGGAGGTGGGCCACATCACACAGGACTGCCCCGTGATGGAGTGTGACCTCAGCCGACCAGGTAAGCATGTTCAATTACCTCAATCACTTCAGCAGATGGGTTTTGTTATTCCTGTGACAGGGGATGGTACAAAAACCCAGGCGCTCCTGGATTCAGGGTTTGGTCAGTCCCTAATAAAGGATAGCCTAATTTCACCGGGGCATAAACAAATATTGGGACGGGTGCATATTAAATGTATTCATGGGGATGTTCGTTCTTATCCTAAGGTTAGCATAACGGTGAAAATTGGCCAGCAGGTGACACAGGTGAAGGTGGGGTTGTGTCCTCGATTGCCAGTACCGGTAGTTCTGGGACGGGACTGTGGGCAGTTCAAGAGTTGGTTGGCTGCCCTGACCCGTCCTCCCTATTGGCTAAGAAAGAGGAAGTAATTGGAGAGATCTTTACCTTTCGTGACCCGGAGTGGTTTTGTCATGAATTTAAACCCCGTAAAACTAAACGGGAGCACCGGGCTGCTAAGAATGAGGGCTGGCAATGGAGGGAGTTTGAGAAGTTTCAGGTGGGGGCGATTGGTGAAGAGTCTGGGGGGGAGGCCGCGGAGCCAGCGCAGGGGTCTAGTTCGGCTGCCTCCGCTCAGGACCGACCTGATCCTGAGCTGGAAGCCATGGAAGCTGATTTTTTAGCTCGTTCCCGTGACTTCCGCCTCGAGCAAGGGCGTGACGACGTGCTGGGCAGGCTCTTTGACCAAGCAGCGGTGGTTAATGGTCGGGTGGTCGAGCCCAGACGTGCCGCCATGTACCCTCACTTTGAAATCGCTCGAGACCTCCTGTACCGTGCTGACAAATTGCCCCAGACTGGGGAAGTGCGTCACCAGTTGCTGATTCCTCAATCCTTTAAGGAGGATTTACTGTGGCTGGCTCACGCTATTCCTTTGTCTGGTCATCTGGGAAGGGATAAGACTAAAGCAAGGCTTGTGTCACGGTTCTACTGGATGGGGCTGGATGGTGACGTCAGACGTTTTTGCGACCGTTGTGGGGAGTGTCAGAAAGCCAGTCCTAGAGCCGTCCCACGAGCCCCACTGGTGCCGTTGCCCCTAGTGGAAGCACCGTTTGAGCGTATTGGAATGGATTTGGTTGGGCAGCTGGAGAGGAGTGCGGCGGGATACACACACCTATTGGTTATTCTGGATTATGCCACACGTTATCCTCTCTGCCTCAGCCAAATCTGTTGCCAACGAGCTTGTGAAGGTCTTTTCCCAAGTCGGGATTCCCAAAGAAATACTAACCGACCAAGGCACCAACTTTATGTCCCGACTAATCCGCGGAACATGTAAACTTTTGGGGATTAAGACCATTAGGACCTCGGTGTTTCATCCTCAGACCGATGGTCTTGTGGAGCGCTTTAGACCCTTAAGAACATGTTGCGCAGATTTATTAGTAGTGATGTGCGTTACTGGGACCAGCTGATTCCTCCCCTTCTCTTTGCGATCAGAGAGGTACCCCAGGCTTCCACGGGCTTTTCGCCATTCGAGCTGCTGTATGGGCGAAGACCCTGGGGTGTGCTCGATCTGGTCAGAGAGATGTGGGAGGAACAGCAGGATAATTCGACAAATATAGTCCGGTATGTGTTGGACCTGCGCAAACATCTTGAATCTGTTGGAAAATGGGTGCATGACAATTTGCTGCAGGCTCAGCACAGACAGGAGACACAGTACAACCAAGGAGCCAGGTTACGCACATTTCAGCCGGGGGATAAAGTACTTCTATTATTACCCAGTTCTGAGTCGAAACTTCTGGCTAAGTGGCAAGGACCTTTTGAGGTTACACGCCGGATTGGGACAGTGGATTATGAGATCTGCCAGCCGGAGCGACGAAGAGAGAAACACATTTATCATGTAAACCTCTTGAAGCCCTGGTTGCAACAGGAGGCGTTGGTAGTGGCGCAGGCAGATGACGTCACAGACCTGGGACCTGATCTTTCTGTGTTGGCGAAAACAGGGTCGGTCCAGATTGCAGAAAATCTGACACCAACACAGAAATGTCAGGCTCGGGCACTGGTGACGGAATTTCCTGATGTGTTTTCTCCCGTCCCGGGGCAGACTCGAGTAGCCCATCATCACATTGAAGTTGAGCCGGGGGCGCCAGTTCGCCAGATGCCGTACCGTATACCTGAACGTAAAAGACAGGTAATAAAAACGGAGATTGATGAGATGCTGAGACTGGGGGTAATAGAAGAGTCCCAAAGTGACTGGAACAGTCCTATTGTTTTAGTGGATAAACCAGACTGGTCAACTCGGTTTTGCATTGACTTCAGACGAGTTAATGAGAAATCAAGGTTTGATGCTTATCCCTGACCCCAGAATCCAGAGAGAGGACGGCATTTTCAAATCCCTTCGGGTTATACCAATTTAGGACCATGCCTTTTGGGTTGCACGGAGCACCAGCCACTTTCTAGCGGATGATGGATCGCATTTTGCGGCCCAATCAGCAGTACACCGCTGCTTACATAGATGACATGGTTATCCACAGTGAGGATTGGCCGAGTCATCTGCGTAAGGTAGCGGCGGTATTGCAATCCTTGCTGGAGGCTGGGCTCACTGCTAACCCAAAGAAATGTGCCATTGGGAAGAGTGAGTCGGAGTATTTGGGGTATCGAGTAGGGAGCGGCCAGATCAGACCGCTGATTGCTAAGGTGAAAGCCTTGGCTGACTGGCCGGTCCCTACAACCAAAACCCAGGTGCGCTCTTTCTTGGGTCTAGCGGGCTATTATAGGAAGTTCATTCCGAACTTTGCCACGCTCGCTACGCCTTTGACAGACCTCACCCAGAAGGCTGCCCCAAATACGGTTCAGTGGACGGAGCCATGCCAGAGGGCCTTGCTCGCTCTGAAGCGAAGGCTGTGTAGCAAGCCAGTGCTATGCACTCCTAATTTCAGCAAGAGGTTCACCCTGCAGACGGATGCGTCAAAGACAGGTCTCGGGGCAGTATTGTCTCAGGAGGTGCGGGGAAGCGAGCACCCAGTCCTGTATATCAGCAGGAAGCTCGTTGCCCGTGAAAATAACTATAGTACCATCGAGAAGGAGTGTCTCGCAGTAAAATGGGCAGTCGAGTCACTCCGGTACTACCTCCTGGGGCGACACTTCACTCTGGTAACAGATCATGCCCCCTTAGCATGACTTCACCGGATGAAAAATAACAATGCCAGAATCACCCGGTGGTACTTGGCCCTGCAGCCCTATGCCTTCAGGGTTGTCCACCGAGCAGGAAAGCTCCATCTAAATGCGGTTTTTTTCTCTCGGGAAGGCATAGGGGTGTAGGATTTCGAATGGACCGGTGGTGCCATTCTAAGGAGGAGGATGTTTAACAGGGAGAGATCTGGACTGGCCGTCTGACGCATGCACGATGCTGCAGGAAGGGGGGCGGCAGTCCCGTGGGATCTGCCTGCCAGTCATGGCGGTGACACAGAGAGGTGGGGAAGAGGGTGTGTGCGCTTTCCCCCTCACTGAGTGGCTGGGAGGCAGGTTTTAGTGGGATTGCTGAACCTACAAATTAATACTCTGCTATTTCCTCAGCTCTGCCCTTTTAGACTGGAACAACGAGCAAGCGGTCTCGCTTGACTACAGACGGACGGGAGAAAAACTTCCAGAAAGAAAATTAAAGAAAATAATCTACAGAAAGAGAGAGAAAGTGGGGAATCTTTGGGCAGCCCCTGATATTGTTGTAAAGTGAGCTGAGGAACAGCCTAGAGTAGGACGGAGCAATCAACTTCTGAACAGCCTTCTGCTTATGTTTTCTTAACCCTTTGCGGTCCATTTATTAATTGGGCGTCAGGCACGCCAGGTCTAATTAATTTTCACACGCGCAGTTAATTTTAGACGCGCTGTTTAAAAGTATTTTTTTTCACAGTCAAACGGGTTTAAATGGCCCTGCATATCAACAAAGCACTCACTAGGCATCTCCAGCCCCGCCCCACTCTTTCGTTTGCTATAGCGTTCACCTATGTAAGAAATAAATAATAATAATAATAATAGTCGTACATACAGATCGATCATCTCCGGATCACTCGTTTTATCACCAAACTCCTCAATAATGCGATCCAAGTCATTATTTTATTACTATAACATCTCAAAAAAGCTCTGCAAATGTCTGTGTTTTCTGTGCGCTGATTCAATCAGCCAACTTGTTTACTTCAGACCGCCCCCGTATCTGATACCTGATACCATGTATGACTATTCATGAGATACGGCTTTTTTTTTATCGACTTGTCTCGGCTCCTGTCGCTCCCACTCGGCAATTGAATGGTTTTCTCTGCTTTTTCCGGCGAAAAAATGACTAGACACCCGTTTATTGCTTTGCTATAATGATGTCGGACCCAGTCCGACAAAGGACCTGTGAGGAATAATTGCAATGTCGGACCCAGTCCGACAATGGACCGCAAAGGGTTAAATCTGTGCACCTCAACTCAGACACACAACAGAAATTGGCGACTAGGATGGGATCTACGCGAAAAGTCTGTTAATAACCAGAATATAAATCGGATTGAAGTGAAGAAAACGGCATACCTCGGAAAAACAGCCCCAACACTGGAATTTGATCAGGCAAGTGAGACGTTTACAAATTTTGAGGAACATTTAGAAAATTTCTTTGTAGCAAATGAGATCTCCACAGAGAGGATGAAGGCTGTTTTTCTCACTGTAATCGGCACGAAAAACTTTGCCTTGTTAAAAGACTTAATAGCTCATAAAAGTACCCCAGATTCAACACTAGATGAGTTGTTGGAGGTGCTACGGGGACATTTTGAGCCTAAGAGGAATGTAGTGGTGGATCGATATGCGTTTCGTAGCCATAAGCAAATACAGTCAGAGTCCGTGTCAAAGTACATAGTGGGGCGAAAGGGACTTGCTGAACCATGTCAGTTTGGGACTACATTAAATGAGCAGTTAAGGGACCAACTGACCATCAGAATAACCAACAGAGAATTGAGAAGTCGTCTTTTAGGGGCTGCTTATGGGGAAACAAAATTTTGAAAGCACCGCGGCTAGTTTAAAACAAATTCAGCCGATGGCGGCTTACAGCACTGGTAGCCATGACTCAAAGTCAAAGACAGGCCATGCCAATCCCAAGAAGGGCAAGTCTCAGGCCGTTTGTTACCGATGCCTCAGAACAAAACACCAAGCGCGAGAATGCTGTTTCAAAGAGAGTAGTGATAGGGGGATAGGCTTAGTTAATGGTATTAAAGCAAAACTGTATGTAGCAGAACAAGCTGCCCCCAAATTTTGAAAGGCTAGACCTGTTCCATACGCGCTACGAGAAGCAGTAGATAAACAATTGGATGAATTGGTGCATCAGGGCATTCTGTCACCGGTAGCGTATTCACAGTGGGCAGCACCAATAGTATGTGTACCCAAAACCGATGGGAGTGTCTGCATCTGTGGTGACTATAAAGTGACTATTAACCCATGGTTAGAGTTCAAGATCTGTTTGCACAAGTGGCTAATGGTAAACAGTTCAGTAAGTTGGATCTAGCGCAGGCTTGTCAGCAAGTAGAGTTGAGTGATGCGAGTAAGCGGTACTTGACTATTACAACACAGAAGGGGCTATTTCAGTATAATAGGCTACCCTATGGTGTTTCTAGTGCGCCAACACTATTTCAGCGATTTATGGATATTCTTTTGCAAGGCTTAGAAGGAGTCATTTGTTACTTAGATGACATTCTAGTAACTGCTAGAGATACTGCTGAAAATTTGCAGAATTTGTAAGCTGTCTTGTGCAAATTAGAACAGCACAGGTTTAAAGTAAACCAAGAAAAATGTGCATTTTTCCAAAAGTACCTTGGTCACATTATCAAAGCAGAAGGTATCCGTCCTTTAAAAAAAAAGGCAGATGCTTTCAAGAAAGTGCCTGCTCCAAAAGACGTAATGGAACTGAGGTTAATTATTATGGGAAGTTCATACCTAATCTGGTCACACTTATTAAGCCCATGACCAAATAGTTAGAGAAAAATAAAGAGTGGTTTTGGACAGACAGAGTTCAGAAGGCGTTTGATGGTACTTGGAAGCAGCTATGCTCCGAAAGCCTTTTGGTGCATTTTGATCCAGTGTTACCAGTCATTCTATCTTGTGACATTATTGATAAATGACATTAGTTCCATATTAGGAATAAACTGTGTCAATTGTTCTGAAAGCTGATTGGTTGGCTGGGACACGGATAAGGTGCCACCGCGCTAGAAGCGGGCAGAATGGTTTGGGAGTGGAGCGAGTGATATTATGCTGTATTTATTTTGCTTATAAAAGTGTCATCCTTTTTGAACTACGATTGGTTTTCCTGGAGTTATTATTCTAAAGCAATCAACTTCTGAACAGCCTTATGCTTATGTTTTCTTAAATCTGTGCGCCTCAACTCAGAGACACAACAATATGGAAAGACATTGCCGTGGACTTGGGCATGAATGAATGTACTATAAAACATGAAAACATGGATTTTGTGAAGCAGAGGTTATTACAAACATATACTTTTTATTTAAATTGTAGTCGAGGAAGTAAAGAAACAATGGCCTAACCTGGAGACACATATCAGAGAAAGAAGTGTGACAGGGCAACCAAGAGTGGTCAGGGCTTGGGCAGTACATGAAAGTGATGTTAAGTATTTTAGGTAGCTCATTGCTAGCTTCCCAACTTTATATATTGATCATATGGTTCCTAATGCTGTCACAATTGTGTTGTGTAATATCATATGTTTTTGTATTGCGCAACATTATTGTAGTCTAGTAGACATGTAATAATTAGCAAATGTTTTCCATCAGCGTTTGCTGATCATTAAGTTTATACTACATTTAAGATTTTTGTGTTCAAAGTTATGTAAGAATTAACAGAATTGTATTTTTTAAAATTAAAATACTGAAACTAGGTATATTTACTACAAAGCCTCTACTGCACATCAGCGCTCTGAAGTATGATATTAACGCATCTAGTGTGCAATGGATTGACGGACGACTTTTTCGGATCACGGATTAATCCTTAAACTGAAATCCATGGGAATACAAGGGAGTACAGGGATAGAAACAAGACTCCCATTACATAGCAGTTTGATCAAATCCTGGTCTTACTATGAGTTTAATAAGACTCACCTGAGCTTGTAGGGAAATGGAAATGAGTAGAGTGCAAATGGCAGAAAAACAGTTTGCTGGAGGTGACTCTGGCATAAGTAGAGTTGCTAAGGCAACACCCCACTTGGCCTTAAGGCCAAGGATGTTAAGTGATAAGGCATATATTATTATTAATATTATTATTTATTTCTTAGCAGATGCCCTTATCCAGGGCGACTTACAATTGTTACAAGATATCACATTATTTTTACATACAATTACCCATTTATACAGGTGGGTTTCTACTGGAGCAATCTAGGTAAAGTACCTTGCTCAAGGGCACAGCAGCAGTGTCCCCCACTGGGGATTGAACCAACAACCCTCCGGTCAAGAGTCCAGAGCCCTAACCACTACTCCACACTACTGCCCAGCATGCATATAGCATAAGTGTATGGGAAAGTAGAACTGTGGTGAACAATTAACCACAGTAACCTTATAGAAGAGAGTAGTTTGTGGTTGGTTGCACCTGTGTGGAGTAACAGCTGAATAACTCATTCTACTACTGGCAACTATAACTGGTAAGATAACAGAAACAAACTAGTCACATAGGCCGAGTCAACGAGAATATAAATACCAGGCATAGAGGCGATACAGACGAGAAGCTCCCAATACCTCCAGATCATTGAGACTATCGATGTAGTATCTGAGGCTCTCTCCAAGGGAAAGGTAACTTGATCAATTGCCTATCCTGTTAATGCTAGTGAAATGTTATTGCATCTAAACAATACTGTTTGTTATTTGAAACTTTGAAATTAATATTAAGATTTGAAACATGGTCTGGTCTTATCCTTATAGCATAACAAAGTACTGGCTAATCAAGCTCATAGGAAAACCTGGAATGGGTGAAACTGCTGTACAATAGGAGTCTTATCTCCATCCCTGATCACATGCAGTTAGATACGTAACTGGGTAAATATACTTGCAGGGGGTACACCTCTTCTCTCAGTGAGGTGCAGCAGGGATCAGTGCCGGGACCCGTGCTGTTTCTCATGTAACTCAATGACCATATTTACCATAATTTGTGCATCGGTTACATAGTGAGCACACCTCACCTGCATCTTTGTTCCAGACAGCCAGAACCCGGAATATGAAGGCACTAAACGTGGCAGCGAAGAAACCCCGCCAGTAATTTCTGACAGCAAAGTACGTGGACGTGACCTCGATACTGAACAAGACACCTGCAGAGAGAGGGGGAAGGGGGAGGGAGAGGGGGTGATGGGGCACAGGGAGAGGAGCAGAGAGAGAGAGAGAACATTTAGTAAAACGGTAGTTGTAAAATGAAACTTCATAACATTAAACACAGCATGTCTGTATGTCTAAATTAAACAGGATTGTGATTTATTTAAAAAAAATAATGAGACAGACAGATATTATAGATAGATAGATAGATAAATAGATTGATAGATAGATAGATATTGTGCACACAGTCATATAGATATATAGATAGAGATATTCAGGCAGGTAGGTATCTAGTTAGGTAGGTAGGACAGACCAATAGATTATAGATATTCAGGCAGGTAGGTATCTAGTTAGGTAGGAGGACAGACTGATAGATTATAGATATTCAGGCAGGTAGGTATCTAGTTAGGTAGGAGGACAGACTGACTTGCCTCCTAGGGGGGTCCCGAAACAGCAGCCCACTCCCACAGCACAGCCCACCGTCAGAATGTCAGTGTAGCAGTAAGGGTGCTACTGACCATGCAGAGCAGAGAGGGGAGTGGAGAAAGGGGGAGAGAGGGGAAAAGGGAGATGGGAGAGGGAATACAAAAGAGAAAGGAAGGCAGACAAGAAAAGGAGAGGGAAAGAGAAGTAAGACAAGAGAGAGAAAGGAAGAGTGAGAGAGAAGAAAAATCAAGTGAATTAAAAATGGAAAGATAGACAGTGAGCTGAGGTTCCAGAGTGCCAGAGAAAAAGACACATCTCGACTGACACAGCATTTGTGCGATTGGGATGAAACTTGGTTCAAAGGGATACTGAGAGAATGACAGCTGTCTACCTTCTTTCTGTCTGATCATACAGGTAGCTAGGTGCTGTGTAAAAGTTTCTTACTGTACATACTTGTTAATTGTTTTGTTTTGGTGGTAATAATTTAAGAATGGTAGTAATTTAAAAGTGGTTGTAATTATAAGGTGACTGGAATTATAAGGTGGTTATAATTTAAGGTGGTAGTAACTCATTTAAGGTGGTAGTAACTCATTTCAGGTTAGTAATTTTAGGGTGGTATTAACTCATTTAAGGTGGTGGTAACTCAGTTATGGTGGTCGTTCATATTTGAAGGTTATAGTAAGTAACTGATGGCTTTACTTAATATTCTAAGGTGGTAGTAACTCATTTCAGGTGACAGTGACTAGTTTAAGGTGGTAGTGGAAGTTGAACTTGCCTCCCAACGGCGCTGCAAAGCATGTGCCTACACCCACTGCGCCAGCGCACACAAGCAGGTCGAGGCGATGGGCCTCACTCTGTCAGGAGAGTTAGAGACAGACAGCCATGCGGTCAGGACCAGGCAAGGCAATGCAGCAAACTTACAATCTCACACACACCATGCAACTCAACCCTGTTTCAATTACAGGGAAACTTCATCCCAGCTAGAATGTACTTAGGGTTACCATATGACTCCATGTACACTAGGACAGGTTGAGACCATTCAGGCCTTTCAACTCACACCCCAATGCATACTGCTAAGCGTAGTCCTGCTGTTAAAGGTACCTGAGATAGATTAAACATGCATTGTGATGTGAGTTGCCTGAACTGTCCCAAACTGTCTTAGTGCACATGGAGTCATATGGTAACCCTAAATGTACTGCTGTTTCATTTCTCACCTGTTTGACTATAATTTGTGTTCGATCTATTTTAATCAGGTGTTGGTTTTGCAGCATACAGCACAGGGCTGGATTCAGAGCAGAGCCACACAGTTCAGTTAGTCACAGTGTCAGTCTCACTCAGTGCCACTCACTCCTCACTCATCTCCCTGTAGTTCCAGCTTTGCCCTGCTCATGTCAGTAGTTTTGCTTAGTAAGCTGGCAAACATCAAACATTCAGTGCTGTTATAGTTCAAGCAGCTACACTCTGAGATGCTGTCTGACTCTTTAAACTTCTGCTACAGAGACCCATTTCACTGTTTAAGTTAATCCTCCCTCTCTCTCCCCCTCCCTCTCTCCCCCACTCTCTCTCTCCCTCTCTTACACTCACCCACTCCCTCTTTCCCTCTCTTTTCCTAACTCCCTCTCTCTCCCTCTCCACCTCTCACTCTCTTACATTATCCCACTCCCTCTCTTTCCATCTCTCCTCCCTCTCTCTCTTTCCCTCTCCCCTCCCTCTCTCTCCCTCTCTCTGTTCCTCCTTCTTTCTCCCTCTTTCAGCATCTCCTACCTCCCTTTCTCCCCTCTCTTACTTACTCTCTCTCTCCCTCCCACCCTCTCAAATCCAAAACTTTGCTTACCTCGTACACCCCTGAGAAGATTGACATGATTTTGCTGAGAACCACGGCACAGATACTGGCGATGTGGACAAACGGACCCTGTGGGTGGAGGAGAGGGGGGAGAGAGGGAGAGAAAGAGGGAAGAGAGGGAGGGAGGAGAAAGGCAGGTAGGGGCACAGGGAGGGGGAGAGGGAGAGGAGAGGGAGGAAGGAGAGAAGGTGAGGGAGTAGAGAGGAATGGGGGAGAGAAGGAAGAGGCAAGAGGGAGGAAACTTGGGTTATATTTTGAAGAAACAGGGACACAGGCAAAGATAGACAGACAACTTATGTGTCACAAATTCAAAAACATGCAGACAGACAGACCGAGAGACAGACAAATGTACACACACTCTGACAGACAGGCAGACACAGACAAACCCTCAACCGAAAGGACAGATAGACTGTGACACACTCAGACACTCAGACAGACAGTGTGGACCATACACACGTAGACTCTTGGACAGACTCTTAGACAGACAGTCATACACACAGAATCTTGGACAGACAGACATACAGACAGTCAGATGGATAGTGGTCAGTACCTCTTTCCCCAACGGCATGCCGCTGCCCAGTCCCGCGGTCAACCCGACCACTTTGGCCACAAAGGCTTTGAGGGTCAGATACTCTTTGAGGACCACGCCTCTTAGAATCGTCTTCAACTCGGGAATCCCTGAGCCTGGGAGAGAACAGAGGGAGAACACAGGACTGAAAACAGTAGAGAACATAGTATTGAAAACAGCAGAGAGAGAACACAGCACTGAGACAGAGACACACTGGAGAGGAGCAGAGAGAACACAGCACTGAGACAGAGACACACTGGAGAGGAGCAGAGAGAACACAGCACTGAGACAGAGACACACTGGAGAGGAGCAGAGAGAACACAACACTGAGACAAAGACACACTGGAGAGGAGCAGAGAGAACACAGCACTGAGACAGAGACACACTGGAGAGGAGCAGAGAGAACACAGCACTGAGACAGAGACACACTGGAGAGGAGCAGAGAGAACACAACACTGAGACAGAGACACACTGGAGAGGAGCAGAGAGAACACAGCACTGAGACAGAGACACACTGGAGAGGAGCAGAGAGAACACAGCACTGAGACAGAGACACACTGGAGAGGAGCAGAGAGAACACAGCACTGAGACAGAGACACACTGGAGAGGAGCAGAGAGAACACAGCACTGAGACAGAGACACACTGGAGAGGAGCAGAGAGAGAACACAGCACTGAGACAGAGACACACTGGAGAGGAGCAGAGAGAACACAGCACTGAGACAGAGACACACTGGGTTCCTGATAGAGCCTCAATCACACACTACTGCAAACGCTCGATACACTTTCATCAGACACTGTAATGAGTTATCTGGTAACTACCAGATTCTTCTTGTGTTGGTCGAGCTATGTAGATATTTCAGACACAACTTCCGACTTCCATGGTAAAATTTGACCAGATTCACCAGGAAATGTGAGCAGCAGCAGCTGTGCCTCCCCAGTGCTGTCTGTGTTACTCACCCACTGCCTGCGGAGCGACAAGATGACAGAACAGTGAAGCAAACACGATAAGGACCACGGGATAGGTGACCCAGGCCAGGTACTGCAGCAGAACATTGCCTTTTAGCTCCAGGAACATCCACTTATAGGCTGCATGGAGAGAGGGGGGAAAGAGTGGAGTGAGGGGAGATGAGAGGGGAGAGAGTTTTATGTTTGAATATTTCAGAGACCTCAAAGACAGACACTGGCACATATCCACAATATTGTTAGAACGTCATCTCCCACAACCCTTTGCTATAGAAGAGCCGTTCCAGTTTTCTGGTGAAGAACACTGTGGGAGATGTAGTTTATTTTTGAGCTAAACACCTAGACACGCATGGAAAAACACACACACAAAGACACACAAACAGAGATCCAGACAGACAGGTAGACTGCCATACTCACCCTGCAGACTCCTGGAACTGACATAGTCCATACCCCAGCTCACTAGCGCCATCATGAGGCCAAGCAGAACTAAGAAGATCCAATCTTCTCCAAGCTTGGTGACAATGTAGCGCTGCATACGAGCTAAACAGTCTGAAACACACAAGCTATTACTCATCACTGCCCGCGAGAGGAGTGCTGACCAAGGCTTCTTTAAAATCCACTCTCTTACTTCTTATTAGCCCTAGCAACATTATAACTATCTATTTGTCTCTACCTGTCTCTCTGTTTGTCTATCTGTCAGTCTGTGTATCTAAGACTACACTATCTATCTATATCTATAGCACTGTGCATGCTGGGACTGGATGGAGAGTAAGCCTTTTTTGTGTAAATGTAGTTTGTATAGGTTTGGTTAGTTATTTAGTTAACTTTTGTTAGTGTTAGCTCCCAGCATGGCTGGCTCAGGAGGGATTTTTCTTTTGAGAGACTGACTTGCAAACACACAGTGAAAGTTGTCACTGAAGGCCTCATACCCGTAGAGAAGCGTGTGTTAGCTCTGGGAAAAGTTGTTGGACGTGAACATATGAAATCTGCTTCTCGGATTAGTGGGTCAGTTGTGGCATTTGTCAGTCAGTCTGATTTAGTGAATAAAGTGGTAGAGTAGGATTGTTAGAAATTATTCCTTTGTTGCAGATTCGCCACTATCTGTTCCAACCCGTAAGATCATTTTCTCGAATGTTCCCCCATTTAAAAAAAAAATAATCTGCTAGCAAATAAACTGTCCCGTTATGAAAAGATTGTATCTGCTTGTGGCAGGGTTCCCCCGCCCCTGTGCGTATTGTTTAAATGTACTGTTTTGTGTTTATTTTAGGCAAGGTTTTGTTATTGTTGTTTTACAGCATGGATGGGGTTAAAATCCCCATCCAGCTAAACCTTGTGCAAAATGTGTCTGTCTCCAAATTAATCAAGCAATTACCAATTTGGAGATGGTCACATTGTTAAAGCACGTAGTTGCTTTCCGAAGACAATTGTACATGGTTTTAAATAATATTAATGAGGAGCTTAACGTCACCCTGAAATTCAAGATTTAACAGAGCGTTTATGTTGTATTTGCGACAACAGACTCCACAAAGTGTTTTTGTTGTGGTGTTGAGGGACATATTGTAAAAAACCGTCTGAATAGCGAGAATCAGAATACAGAAAGCGGCTTTGGGGAAAACAAGAGCAAGGACACTGAATGTGATGCCAGGGCAGCAAGGATTAGAGGGAGTGACAGCGGTGCAGGGGTGAGCAAAGACGCAGGAAACTGTACAGAGGCAGCAAAGAGCAGAGACGCTGACAGCAGTGGAAACAGCAGCAGGTTGATGGCAGTATGATTCGTGAAGAGGTTTTTGCTGATGCACTGAAAGGGAGACTGAGAAAGCAGAGGGAGGGGGGGGCTTAGTTGTGGAAGACGGTGTGGCTCAGGTTGCCTGTGTGAACAGAGACAAGGGATCACAGAGAGAAACTAACTGTATCAGTGAAGAATACTGAAACAAGTGTGTGGGGGGACACAGACATGGAAAATGGGTCATTCAACAATGATGATGGGGGGAGGCAGTAGCGATGCGGGGGGCTTAGCCACTGCGTTAGGATCGTTCACACTGAAACGTGTAAGAAATAAAGAAATTGCAATATTGTTAACGATTTTTCGCTTCCCATTATGATCTACCTGTGTGTTCACAGGACGCGGGGCGGACTTGGCATGATTACTGTATATGCTATGTAGCCTAGCTACTACACACATAGATGGGGTAGAGGACATCTACTATGTAATAGTAACCTGTGTATTTACGTAGAATGAACTTGCCTCTCGACATATCTTACTGCCAGCTGACCTCTCCAGCGGCCAGCCTACTAATAAAATTATCATTTTTTACGGATTGTGCTTCATCAAGGGACGGTAACCAAGTCCATCCAGGTCTTGGAGATGGAGCGGTAAATGTACAACCTATTATTAATTGAATAACTAAAGAAATAAATCAGAATGAAAACAGTTCTGGTCGCTGCTGAGAGAGAAACAGCAAAACTGTTTCAATTCCATGAGTTTGGTTACATATTTGTTTTCATTCTGATTATTTATTTGGGCTACAGCGCGTCTCTCAGCTCAACAAAGCCTGATAGGCTAGCAAATGTCAGTGCAGTGTGATACCATAAAAATGAGTGGCTGGATTTGCTGTCAATCAACCAAAGTTTTTTTGTTGGCTCAACTGTTCGTACATTTTTTTATTTTTTTTATTTTTTTATTTTTTTAAAGGTGCTGTAGTTATACTTGTGCACAAGTCCCTCCTCCCCCGAACCTCCAGAAGATTAGGTACCACCGGCAGGCCTGCGTCAGTCAAACGGTAATTAAATTAGGATTTGTGAAATTAAATAACATGGTTTGCTTTGCTTTGAACACCAAATGTTAGTTAACAAAAATGAACAACCACAAGTACGAATTAAATTATATATAGTTTTTTTTTTTTATTATCATAATGTGAAATTGAAATCTGATGCGCATGTTAAAAGTTCAAGTCCTTTGCTTTGTATTTCCTTTTTTGCTTTTAATCGGAAGTGTTCTAAACTGAATCTTTTTTTTTTTTTTTTTTTGCACAACAGTGTATTTGGTTATTGGATTTTCTGTTAAAAAATTGTTCTTTATTTTTCGAAAATAAAACAAATGCACTAATAAGAAATCAGGTTGCCAATTGCACCACTGTGACTATTCACCTTAAAAAAGTTTCCACCCTCTCCTGAAAAAAAATCCTGGCTACGCCCTTGCCAGGGTTTATTATTTAAAAATACGTAAGTGCGCAGTTTATTTCAAACTTTCAAAACTTAATAACATAACCAAAGAGTGTCTAAGACCCTTCACCGTTACATTTGTTCTCGTGTGAGACTTTCACTTTTTCAGTCAGCGAAAATATGTGCTAAAAACAGAGTGAATTTGATGTAGCCCTGTTAAAATGGCAAAAAGACAGCTACGTTTGGAGTTTTTCTACAACAAAAAAGCTAAACCACCAACGTCAGAGACGTCAACAGAAACTAAACCTGACTTCTGTAGTTCAGAATGTTATTAACAGCACAAGAGTGTGACGATACTTCCATTTCAAACGCTCAGGTTAGTGCAGGTGCTGCTGTCTGTCAATAAGAGACCCTTGCCTGTATTGTTGTTTGCAGCTCTCTTGATTGTGACAATCTGGTGTATAACTGTTTGTGATGAAAGATCTGGTGATGTTAGAAACCTAGATTAATGTTTACATAAAAATGGTTTAAACCGGGTAGTGGGTTTGAGCACAGTTTCGTTTTCTTTTTTCTTTTTTTTTTTTTATTCAAGCCAGGAGTCGCCAATGGGTTAAAGTATTCACCAAAAGAGAAAGTGACTGTGACTACTTTACTTGCAAAGAAACAAAAAACGGTGACTTCCATGTTCCAAAAGTCCACTGAAAACCCTTAAGCATGAAACACATAAAATTTTGAGCTGACAGAGGCGTTTGTTTGCGCAAATATCCCTCTTGAAAAACCAAAAGTTACATAAATTCTTCAGACTGGGTGTAGCAGTAGGTAAAGTGATTCCTTCATCAGCCCAGCTGAGATGTGAATATTTACCTAAAGTTGCCGAGTATCACAAGCAGATTATGGAATTGGTAAAACAGTTTGGTTGCTTGCCAGTGGTCACTGACGAGTTGACTGATGCCCAGTATGGGTTACACATTGTATTTGTTTTGCAAGACCTAAGGTGAACATGCATCTGACGTACTGTCCTTATAGGCTCTTAATTACAACACCGTTTCACAAGCTATTGTAAAGTGTTTGAATAACTTTGACGTTAATTTTGATTATGTCAGTGCATTTATCTCTATATTTGATGTTTAAAAAATAATAATCTGTATGCATAATTTATAAAATAGTTCTGTGCACATTCTGCAAAATACAATACTTTACCTGTGACACTGCTGAGAATTTTAAAGAAAATGTCAGTGATTTTCACAGTGCCTTATTTATAATGTCAGTGATTTTCACAGTGCCTTATTTATAATGTCAGTGATTTTCACAGTGCCTTATTTATAATGTCAGTGATTTTCACAGTGCCTTATTTAAAATGAAGGTGGAGTCAGGGTCCATTCTGCAGGAACAGGATCGCTGTCGCTTGAAAAACTTTGTTGCAAAAGCTTATGTGGTCTTAAAAATAAACTGTTTAGAAGTGTTTGTTTGTTTCTTTGTCTGGTTTTTTATTGATTTCTTTCCTGTGTTTTTCATCCCTTTTTATCCCAATGAGCAATTTTTTATTAGGAACTTTTTATGTAAATGGCTCTTAAGAGAGCCTCTGTTTCTGAATATCTGACACAGAAGAAAAAAAAAAACAGTTCGACTGGGAAAAGGAGTGGAAAGGGGAAGTAGTTTTGAGCCACTGGTCTAATGTGAGCGCTGGAGTGGAAGTTTTATACTATGTAAAAGAAGTAATGAAAGGGTGTCTGGTCACAGTGAAGACAATAATAGGTGATCAATCTTTTTGTTTTATAAATGTTTATGCCCCTAACGGTGGCAAGGAAAGACTGGACTTTTTAAAGAATTTAGATTAGGTTTTAGAAAACTACACTTTAGAAGAAGGATTATTTTTAGCAGGTGATTTGAACTGTCCAGTGAATTTTAAAGAGGACAGAAATCATAGTCCAGCTGATGTCTGGAAAAAACTCATTTTTTACAGCAGACAGTATACTTTACATGGGTACAAATTAGCAACAGTACTATATATCTGGCTAGATAAGATTGTGTTTATGTTTTTAAACAGCCGTTAAACTTGATAAAAATGTCACATTTTCGCCACTAGCCTGATCATAATCTCGTATCTCTCTCTGTTTTATTGCCCTCTTGTAAACACAGCCTATTCTGTTGGAAATGTAATATTAAGATAAGATTGTCTTTGTTTTTTTTTCTGGGAGAGATGGAGGGCTTATAAACAGTGGTGGGATGTGGGAAAGGTTTTTGGGAAAACATTAAAACGAGTGTTAATGAGTCTCTGCATGAACTGGAGCAGGACTTCTTAGAGCTCGAAGGGGCTCCGGACTGCAGCCCAAATGACAGGTTAATTACAAACCTGAAACATAAAAAAACTGCTATTAGCAGATCTATTAGATGTGAAGCTGCAGGGGGTGCTGGTGAAGTCCAGGATGCATGGCTTCCTCCAGGGTGTGCAGGGTCTAACTGAGGCCGAGACAGAGGAGCTGGGGAGGCCACTGTCTGTGGTAGAGCTCTCTAGCGCCCAACAAGGACTAAAAGGAGGCAAAGAATTGATGGACTGCCCTAGAGTTTTTTAAAGATATTTTGGGACTTATTAAAAATGACCTATTCAGCATGTTTGAAAAGAGCTTTCAGAAAGAAGAACTGCCTCTGAGCTGCAGGAGAGCTGTCATCATATGCCTACCCAAGAAAGGTGATCTTTGCAGTATAAAGAATTGGAGGCCCGTAACGCTGCTGTTCACGGACTATAAGATCCTTTCAAAAGTCCTGGCCTGATAGACACAGAGCAGTGTGTCAGCAACTCCTTTCCCTTCTCTGCCAGTCTCTCCAGTAATTAACCAAACCAATGAATTATTATTATTATTATTATTTATTTATTAGCAGACGCCCTTATCCAGGGTGACTTACAATTGTTACAAGATATCACTGGGTTTTTACTGGAGCAATCTAGGTAAAGTACTTGCTCAGGGGTACAACAGCAGTGTCCCCCACTGGGGATTGAACCCACAACCCTCCAGTCAAGAGTCCAGAGCCCTAACCACTACTCCACACTGCTGCCCTGAAGAGACTGGACAGATCTTAAAAATGAAGGACTTGTTTGAACTTTACCTGCCCAGTATGGAAGGAAAGAAACTGTATCAGATCTATGTGAAAGTCAAGCACCAGGATTGGCTTAAGGCTCTACCAGACACTGGAGAGAGCATCTGGGGGTGGGAGAGCAGGACAAGCCAGCCTGGAGGACTCTGTACAAACCCCCCATGTAAAAGATTGGGCGACCTGCAGTGAAGACCTGTTAACCATCTTCACTGTTCACTCCTTCCTCTATAATAAACCCTCAATGCCCCTTCTGCTCTTCTGCTGTTTTTCAGTCTTACATGTTCGACCTGCTTGTTATCCTTTATTCAGAACTGAATTTGTTGTTCACAAAAATGTTTTTATCTTTAGTGTTAACGACACAAAAAGGAAAATGTACTCAATCCAACTGGCTCATTTTCTTTTAGGGCAGGCTAAGTTAGCCATCTTAAAAAGCAGAAAAAAACAAGTAAAAAATGTGTCTCTGTCTGATCGTTTTTCTATTCATGACTATAGCATCTGTCTATCTATTTCTACTTAGATATCTATCTACTTACATGTTTCTATATCTGCCTGATTGTAGAGTCTATCTGACTCTTTCTCTCTCTCTCTCTCTCTATTTCTCTCTCTCCCCCTCTCTCTATTACTACAGTGTCTGACTGCTATCTTCCTGTCTATCAATATTTCAAGTCAATGTCCCTGATAGGCGCTCTCAGTTTGCTTCTGTGTGTCAGTGCCAAGGAGGGAGGGGGTAAACAAGATGATTTGTACTCAAGGTCGACCGGCAGCTCAGTTTACTGTATGCTAATGAGAGAGAGAGAGAGAGAGAGAGAGAGAGAGAGAGTAAAGGAAAGGGTGAGGGGAGAGAGAGGGGAGGAGAGAGGGGAGAGAGATGGAGAAAGAAGAACAGTAGGTAAGAGAGGGAACTAACAGGGGAAGGGGGAAAGTATATATGCACATATCGGAAAGGCAGCGCTATAGATGAAACATTCCCCTTTAAAGGGGGCCAGTGATCATGTTAATAAAGTTAACAGGTGAGAATGTTGCCAGTGGTAAGCTAGTGAGTTAAGAAAAGAGATTTTCTCAATGTGTGTTGGAGTGTGTATCAGTGTGTGTGAGGGTGTCTCAGAATGTGTGTCAGTGTGAGTGTGAGTGTGTCTGTGTGTGTGTGTGTCTTAGTGTGAGTGTGTGAGTGTGAGTGTGCGCTCCCCTCACCTCTGCACTTGGAGTAGGGTTGCTGTTTCTTGCTCTCCGTGGTAATCCTGCTGTCATTGGGCACTCTCTTCTCGGCTGTTCTTTGTTTCCTCCATTCTCCCTCCATCAGCAAGCGAGCCGCCTCCTTCTTAGCAAAGTTCCCAAGCTGCTCTGTGTACTGACCGTACAGCTACCGGAGAGAGGGACAGAAGGGGAGTCACGTACTGGACAAACATTTTTCTACTTCTAGTTCAAGTTTCTTATACAGTAGTCTCTGTGTATAGGAACACCTCCTAAGAGAACACTTCGCCTAAGAGAACACCCTTGTGGTGAAACAGATTTTTCCCATTTTAAATGTTCTGCTAAAGGAACAGGAACTTTGCTTTAAAGAACACCTGTTTGGCATCACTAGTGATTCGTTCACAACTGATACAGTACTGTTTTGTAACGTGATAACTCATCATCATCAAACTTAAATTCAAATAGTTTATTCAATCTTTTCAAATGTAACTTGTCATCGCGAGAGTGTCTTAAGGCACACTGATTGATTTATTAAATATTTTCAGAACTACCATCATATCATTGCCTCATTTAGTATTCTGATTTCCACAAGTGCACTTCATCGCTACAAAATGACATGTAAACAAACGGTGACATGCGCCGCTGTTTCTCGAGCCCCTGAAAAAAACCTGAATCAGACACAAGTCGGCAAGCAATTTGGTGTTTCCTGTTCTGGAAAGTTGCTTCACTAGAATCTAGAGCTGCTGCTGCATTTGTTAACATGTGTAGGGGTGCTATGTTAATTTAGTTTGACAGTTAGTTTGTTAACATTAGTTTGTCTGTTACTTTATTATTATAGTTTATTAACATACACGTGCCTATTGCTTTTCTCTTACTTATTCTATTCATTTCATATGTTGATGCACGTGCTTCATGGGTCATGCAGTAATAAATATCTATTTATTTATTGATTCATATTGTGTCTAGTGGCTATCTCCGTCTTAGAGAACACTTTGGTTAAGAGAACACTTCGCTTGCTTCTCGGGGGGTGTACTCTTAGCCGGACTACAAGTCCGGACTACTTATTACATCTCTGTCACATAGCCACAATGGGAAAAATAGACATACACAGAGGCAGACAGACAGACACCATTCGCAGTTCAACCCACAAAATGGCAACTTAAAATATCCAGGAGTGCTAGCCAAGGGTTCTTTAATATCCATTCTCTTAAGCTTTATTAACATTGTCACTGGTCCCCCTTTAAAGGAGTGCTAACCATCTTTAAAACCCATTCTCTTACCTCTTATTAGCCTCATTAACATGATCACTGGCTCGCCTTCAAAGGAGTGCTACACAATAAAATGTTGCATGTTTCAAAAGGTACTTCGTAATTTAATAAGAAATGTAATATAGTATGTGCAGCACATAAGGCAAGCAACTGGATATAACAAAAACATTGTGGACTTACTTGGTTGATGTAATTTGTAGAAAAAATATTTGGAAGCTGAAGAGCCGGTTTGAAAAACCAAACTGCGAATACTCAACCATTTAGTTTTTTTGTACCATGAGCAATTAAAAGGCAATTTTGTTTTGGTCCTGCCTGTTGAAGAAGGTCCAATTTAGGCTTTGGATGACCTTTATTGTTATTTTATATTCTTATTTTTTCCTCAATTGAAAGCAAGGAAAATGGTGTATTTATGTTGTAGATGGTGTATTTTCCATCTACAACGTACTGTATGGAAATCAAAACTTAACAGCGTAGCCTCACATGACCCAAAATCTGCCTGGCACGTCAAGATTAAGTCTAATTATGAGTGGTAGAGGCTAGCCGCAAGCTTGCATCATGTAGCCAATACAAATACAGAAAAACTGGACAGACAGAGGGTGGTTGCAGGTAGAATACACACAGAATCCCACCCATTTCGAGGATACATTAGCCACCAGCAATACATTTTTATATAGAACCGCTTATCCTATGATGCTTGGACATTCTTTAGCTTTTTAAATCTGATTAGAGTTAGACCTTCAGAGTGACTTTGAACTACAACAGACCCAGGCAGCGCCATCTTGGTACTAAGAATCAAGTTTCTTTTTTTGTCTTGCTGTGCACTAGGTGGTGCTGGCTCTTTAACCCTTTCAGTCCTGAATTATTTTTGTCGAGCTGAAGCATAAACTCCCTTTATTGAGTATACATGAGAACATGTTTTACATATATTTCTACACTACCTCAGACTGGGACCTAGGAGTCCTGTGAGGTTCCAATGTGATTTCCAACGGCACATGTAAATACAGCGGTCCAACTAGGACTGAAAGGGTTAAAGACACTGATGATCTAGACTGGGTTACAAATGTTTATGGCAGACAAGTAGAACTGGAGAGGAGCTGCCGAACTCAGGTCATAATATAGGAAATATAAAAAGAAAGACACAATGCTGAGCAGTTGCAATAAGAAGCACTCTGAAATATTATTAATATCATGAAAAGGTGAATAGCAAACAGAAGAATAAATACATGTGAATCAGCTTACACCAGATCCTGTTAAACAAGTACCAACACCAGTATTGTGAATATTGCACAGACCTGCTGGTTACTGCCTCTGCGATGCATTGGGAGCCTGTATCGATTGTTCCTCAGCTGTTTCACTGAAGCGCAGGTGAGCACAGCTGTGGTGCATCAGAGAGACAACCCAGTTATATAAAACACTGCCGGATTAATTATTGAACCAGTTCTGGGGTGTGAGGGGATGTGTCAAATAAATTGTACTGCCAAATTGGTAAAAAAAAAAAAAAAAAGGAAAAAAAAGAAACAACAGCGAGCTGTCATAAATAGATCATTGAGAAATATTCAGCCTGACAGACTAGTGGAGGGAGCTATGATTTATTACACATTTTACGATAGGATACTTTTATAAAGGTCATTAGAACTACCCTTTTTTTAACCATTATTTTTATTCCTTTTTCCAATTTTTATCCAAATTTGGAATGTCGAATTATTATTCAACATGGCTCACTGTCGCAAGCCCCGAACAATCTCTGGAGAGACGAAAATGAGCACTTGCATCCTCCGAAACAAGTGCTGTCACCCATCCACTGTTTTCCGCTCTGCAGCCATATTCTGAACTTACAGCGTCAGAGGACCGTGCAGTTTCTGCAGGCGTCCGGCTAGCCACAGGGGTCGCTGGTGTGTGGTGAGCCAAGGACTCCCCAGCCAACCTAACCCCTACCCCGCTTGGCCAATTGTGCACCGCCCCCTGGAAACTCCTGTCCACTGTCGGCAGTGGCATAGCTTGGATTGAACCAGCGATCTCCAAGCTATAGGGTGCATCCTGCACTCTGGGCGGAGTGCCTTTACCGGATGCGCCACTCAGGAGCCCCAGAACTACCTTGTTGAGAAGACGTGCCACTGTGCCACTGCCAGCAGTAACCAGACCCCATGCATAACCCCTCCATAGGTACCTCTGAGGTCAGTTAGAGGCCTCTCACTCAGGTTGTCAGTTCAGAGTCAGATTGTTCAGGCTACTGTTGGCATCGTTTTAGAAACTGTTCTTCTGCTACCTGTGTAAAAGTATTACAACTCACATCATCCCTCACTGTTACTGCAGGCATACAGGCATGCTGGGAGGTGTAGTTTTTACTTTGACTTGTTGTAACGCTAGTGTCAGACTTTAGCAAGAGCCTAATTGCTCTGGTTGCTGCTGGCAGTGTAGTCCCATTCATTATATACTTCTATGGTGTTGTTATAAAAAAAAAATATATCGTTCCTATGACCCTTTGCTGTTTCTAAAAGTATGTAGGCATGCTGGGAGATGTAGTTGTCATTCTGATTCTGGCTGCTCATTATTCTGATTGCTTCTGGCACAGTGCTGATCATTTTAACAGCTCTCAACAAGATATCTGAAAATAAAATCTCTTCATTTTATTTCCATTTCTGTTTTACTTCCCAGAGTATATATGGCATTCCTATCATACCCCCCTGCTGCTGCAGGTCATAGACGGAGGACGATTGTCTGTCTGTCTGTCTGTCTGTCTGTCTGTCTGTCTGTCTGACTGTCTGACTCTTTAGTTCACAGAAAGCAGCTGTGAGCAGTTAAAACTACAGTATCAGAGGACATAAAAACAAACTGGAAAGACAACAATGTCTGTATTGTTTGAAAGCAATGACTTTTGCTAAAGAAGGACCTTAGCAAGTTTAATCAAAATTCGATAAGCGGTTCTGTGGATATATGTAAAAATGTATGTAGACAGACAGACAGATGCCTCCATATACTCCTAGATACACTGAGTTTGTCTCAGTTTCTTATAAGTATTTCTAGTACAGCCTGTATGAAATTGTATAACTGTAAGCACAATCCTTCAGATTCGAAATTTGCATAGAATTGTATGGAAGTATTCATAACATGTTGTCAAAGGCGTTGTTGTAACATTTGCAACTATAATGCAACAACATTAGATCATTTATTGGATCTCACTAACTGCAGTCACAGAAAAGCACTCGAAATGCTGAATTCTCAATTATAAATAGGTGAGTCGTCTGAATAGCCGTATACATGTTATGTTGGCTGCAGTGAATCTGAAGGATTCTGCACATAGCTATAATCTTATACTGGTAGGGTTCAAATAAAGGGTTACCATTCACTCTATAATCTTTGATTGTGTTTCTCTGATGTTATGGAAGAAATCACAATCAAGCTCTGCAGGTTGAAACACATGTTGTTTCCCAGGCTTGTCAATGTTTAATGATGCAGTTTTAATTGCACATCTATTAATCAGAGAGACAGAGAATGTGCAACAATTGAGGTTTCTTCCTCTTTTTCAGAAACACTGACACATTCCCACGACTCGAGACAACAGACCCTCTCTGCCCTAGCTCTCTCTGACGTCTGAACTAAAAACTGTTTCCTGTTTGCGTAAGACAGGTAACAAATTAATTTTAAAAACAAGAGCTGAGATCTCTCATGATCACAAACTCCAGTCTCCATTACTGCCCCCTTAAATGAGAACTACCCATTTTTAAAATCCATTCTCTTACCTCTTATTAGTTTTATTACCATTATCACTGGACTCCTTTAACACTAGAGCTACCATGAGCGCTCAATTTAACTGCCCGATTAAAAACCACATAAATATTATATAATGAAAGGACAAACAGTCTGATATAAGTCATAGTTTTGTTCAGGCACCTCATAAAACATCTGCACAACTGAAACATTGTAAAAATGAATGAACATTTGAACAGAAATGGGTTTACATACAGACATATTAGATAAAGTGCAACTGCAAAAAAAAAAGATTAAAAAAAAAACATTTGAAAATAAATAAGTACAAAAAGAAATGGGTTTATATGCAGACATAACAAAGTGCAAATACAAAACCAAAACTATGTAAAATAAAAAAAGAAACATTTGACCATAAATGGGTTTTCTATACAATCGCAGCAGCACACATGTTATCAAAGAAACCTCAGTGTGAGCACAATCCACACAAATGTTGTGCTTCTTCACATATGCAGTGCACTTTCCACTCACTGTCTTTGCACATTGGGCACAGCTATCAAGAGTCTTGTTACCATTGCATTTGGCAACCTGGCATTGTCGTTGTTTGCGGCTGGCACCGGGGTCGTTACCTTCAGCTGTGGGGACCTGCTTTACACTCTTCTTCTGTTCAAAATGTTCTTCGGCTAGCTGCAATATATCATTCATCCTCATTATCTTCTTGCCCATCCATTCCAACAGGCCTTCTGCGAGACCCAGCTTTCCGTGCTATCTGGTCTAAAATTTTAAATCCATACTTTGTTGTGTTGTAAAACTCCGCAGTCTCCATTTTTTTCACCAGTCCCAATGGTAACTGACAGATGTAAGGGGCGGAGCATAATTCCATTCTTCCTCGGCTTACACTTGTAAAGTGTTAGAGTGCTTCAGAATTGTAGTGGAGTACAGCTCTGTGTGCAGGTCCCCTGCAGATGGTGGCACTTCTCTCCTTTGCTTATTTACACTTCCAATCAAGCTTGTTTTTTTTCAATTATTTAGCCAATTACAGTGAGGTAAAGAAATTGTCGGTGGTAACATTTCTCCCTTTTCTTAAATAGGGTCCCATTAGCCGAAGTACCACACTGTCACCCAGTGTTGATAGCTGGGCGCGTCTCATCCTTGCCAAACTAAGGGCAGCCATTGACCAAATATCTGGACTGAAAATCAACGGCCAGCCAAAACTTGTTCCCAAATTTATCAGCTTTGTTAGATATATATTCCACCGACACCTTTCTTTTGTTGGAAAAAGCTGCTCATCCACTGTAATATTCTCACCCAGTTTATAACAGAGAATGCTGTTATCAAATAAGTCGTTCGGTGCCATTGTCTTGGGTGGGGGGGAGAAGGTCCCCACTTACTGGACCACAAGCTGTCCAGTGACAAGCTGTTGGCACCATATGCTCCACAAACAAAAAATAGTGCAATAAATGTTTCAAATTCCTCCACGGGCATTGACCAGGAATCATCATTTAGTTGTCGGTGGGCTTCAGCTTCAATGCAGCATTGTATGTGGCGAAACATACGCTCATCGGTCAATAAACGGAAGGCTCAATACGCTTTCGTCAGAGACATTGCATTTTGCATATGGACACCTCCTTCAGAAATTTTTTTTGACCCCTTCTTCCTGCAGCGTGGAGACCAGGATTTATAATGTCCCAAACAGTGCCATCACGACCAACCTCTTGAACACCTGGGGGTGCTGGCGCTACCGCCAGAGAGTGTGAGCAGAGTGAAGACAATTTTACATGGAGTAGAGGAGCAGAGCTGGGTAGTTGCTGGAGCCGAGCGTGGAGTGGACATTTCTAGCCCACTCTTTCACAGCACTGAGAAAAACTGAGCACGGTTTTATTTTTCTTAAGTACATGTTCGGTCATGGAGTTTGCACAAAAGATTTTATTTAAAAGAAGGTGACTTTACAGCATTTTCCATCATGCCTGACCATGTTAACCATTCATTTTCCAGTTTCAAACCAAAATTAGGCACTTTTATGTTTTGCAGACTTTAGAATTGCATTTTTTGTCTTTTATATCCAATGTGATTGACATAGCACTTTATAATTCATTATGGAGGGAAAAATATTTATTCTCCCGATTGTGGAGGTGCATTTGTGCCATATGTGAAAAACATCATCAGTGTGTCCATCTGTCTGCAGTTACTATATAGCCTATATTGTTCTACGGTTCTGCCCCAATACAGCACTGTGAACACGGTTTATATTTTCTGCACTCTTAAGGATAGTTCATACACTACAGCGTGGTCCGTTAGCCTCGTTGTTAGACTCACTCATATGTGTTCATGGGTTGCTTTGACCTCCTTGTGAGATATTACCATACAAACAAGCCCAGTATAAAGCTAATTTGATACAAATCATATGCAGAGTTCGAAATAGGTCAGTACACAATATCCTAAGAACCTGTTAAAAACCTGTTCATTGCAAGATGATATTTCATGACTTTTACTTTATTTTCAATTTACACATTCTTTCAGTACCAATCAATAATAATGAGAAAGCGTCTTCGAAATTAATTAGATAACTTCTCTGAGCACTTTATGTAGGCTTTTGTCTTTGCTGATCATAGCTGGGGATTGTTTTTTACTTGGGTCAAGCTATGTGATTATAACAAGGAAGATTAAATAGTATTCCTTTCTGAATGTACATTACATCTTTTCTTCTGCAATCGACAACACAGTGGGGGGAAAGACAGCTAGTTTATTTTTATTTTTTAATAGAGCGGATATTATGCTCACATTCTCTGGCTACCGCAAGAGAGGCTGGTACAGGTGCAGGGGATGATACAGGCGAAGCGGCTGGTACAGGTGCAGGGGCTAAGACATGTGAAGCGGCTGGTACAGGTGCTGGGGCTGATACAGGCGAAGCGGCTGGTACAGTGCAGGGGCTGATACAGGCGAAGCGGCTGGTACAGGAGCAGGGGCTGATACAGGCGAAGTGGCTGGTACAGGTGCAGGGGCTAAGACATGTGAAGCGGCTGGTGCAGGTGCAGGGGCTGAGACATGAGAAGCGGCTGGTACAGGTGCAGGGGATGCCACAGGAGTGATTCTTCTTCCACATCCCTGTCCTGTCCTCACTTTCACTGCTGCTGCACTTTGCGGCTGGCTTTCTTTGTGCTCCCCTCAGCAGCAGGTGTAGTGGCTACCTTTCTCTGTGCTCCCCTCAGCAGCAGCTGTAGTGGCTGGCTTTCTCCGTGCTCCCCTCAGCAGCAGGTGTAGTGGCTGGCTTTCTCCGTGCTCCCCTCAGCAGCAGGTGTAGTGGCTGGCTTTCTCCGTGCTCCCCTCAGCAGCAGCTGTAGTGGCTGGCTTTCTCCGTGCTCCCCTCAGCAGCAGGTTTAGTGGCTGGCTTTCTCCGTGCTCCCCTCAGCAGCAGGTGTAGTGGCTGGCTTTCTCCGTGCTCCCCTCAGCAGCAGCTGTAGTGGCTGGCTTTCTCCGTGCTCCCCTCAGCAGCAGGTTTAGTGGCTGGCTTTCTCCGTGCTCCCCTCAGCAGCAGGTGTAGTGGCTGGCTTTCTCTGTGCTCCCCTCAGCAGCAGGTGTAGTGGCTGGCTTTCTCCGTGCTCCCCTCAGCAGCAGGTGTAGTGGCTAGCTTTCTCCATGCTCCCCTCAGCAGCAGATGTAGTGGCTGCTGAGGTTGGCCCGGCGGTTGCCCTGCTGACGCTGAAGCCGGGGAAACCTCGGATCCGATCTGATTCTAAAGATGGCAGCAGCTCCTCCCCCTTTGGCACTGGAGAAGGCAACGGCTCCTCCCCTTCCGGCTCCGGAGACGACAGCAGGTCCTCCCCCTTTTAAACTGCAGTCCTGGGGCCCTATCTCACTTCTGACATCACAAGTGACAGGGTAGCGTCACGGCCCAGACTGGCTACCAGTAGGAATTAGACCCAGGAAAGAGACAGAAAGCTGCAGCTTAAGCGCTGGTGCTCATGTTTATTAACAAAACAAACACAAAAAGAGGAACAAAATAATCTGGCAAAGGGCTAAAATAAAATGTTCAAATAAAAGAATAAATCACTTGTAGGCTGGGCACTAGCCAGTATCAAGTTGCAAAACAATACAAAACTCTCACCCCTCACCCCTCACCCACAAACTCCTGCAACAAACTAAGGATTTATCCTTAGGGACAGATTTAACCCCATCCCTGCCAATCTTACATTCTCACACACACTATTTACAGCAGCAGGGCTTCTGCCTTGCCACAGGCTCATACAGTGACACACATGTAGTGGCAAGCAGGTTTCGGGGGGTGGAGGGGGGGGGGGGGGTGGTGCTCAGGTCCTTAAAGCTGAAACCGATCTTCCTTTGCGGTGTAAACAGGATCTTTCCTCCTTCCATTATGGTAGAATAAACTGGGGAAGAACATAACTGCCAGACCAAGAGGAGACATACGCAGTGTGTAAATGAACTGGATTGCAGGGTGCTGTCTGTCTGTGTGTAGCTTTAAGAACCAAGGTCTTTCTTTCTTTAAACAAATTATTTTATCAGTCAGATATCTCACCAGAAGGACGTTTCAATGTTGCTCTTGAGCGTTTTAATTAAAAATATAATGTTTTTTTTTTTTTTTGCATGTCACTCAGTACCAATACAGTGGACCATTGTACAAAGCTTGATATTAAAGATTCAGTTTCACTCAATTAATGAAGCTAGTGAGGGACACACAGTGCGTATTACAACCAATCAATCAATATCTGTATCTCTCTATCTATAGTGTTTTACACTGGCATTGCCTGCTGTGTACTGGGCAGAGCCTGGCTGTACTGTCCTGTACACAGGGCAATGCTAAACCCTGTATAGAACTACAGCAGCTGCCCAACAGGTGCTTAGACCTCTATGTCACAGGCTTAAACTAATGTCATTTTTCAACCCCCCGGGGGGGGGTGAACTGCTTCTGAAAAGACTCCTAAAATTTGATTTATGTGGTGAGGTGATTTTAGAAATTGCCACTAGGGGGTGTTCAACTTAAATTATACTTATCTGTACAAAATCACCTACTAGGGGTGTAACGATACACTAATGCTGCGATACGATACACATCACGATACATGTGATGGTCCTGATGGGCTACTTGTATGATGCATAAGAAGATTAAAGGATCATTTAATGATGGACTATTTTGTTAAATGAGAATGTATTGATAACAGCTATAAAGCACACTCATTCTTCATTCAAGAGCCACTTGGTGAACTGCAATGAGCTGTGCTGTGTTTCTGGTCTTGTATCACAATACAATCGACACATACCTTTATTAAGATACAATATATCATGTAAAAAAAGAATCACAATTCATTTATACACAATTAAACCTTGCACCTCTATCTTCTAGTGGTCATTTTCCAATACCACCTCATATCAGAAATGAATTCAGCTATTAGCAGTCTTTTCAGAAGTAGATCCAGAGGCCGAAAAATAGGACATAAAACAGGAAAGAGATTGAATATAAGGCAGCTGTATATGGTATAAAGCAGTCCTTTAAATTCTGGCTTGTGACAGATTAACCATCTCTGAAAAAAAATGTAAATGTTAAATAAAATACAAAAATATTATTTAATTACTGATAATATCAGGGTGATATGTTATTGTTCAAACCATTGTTTAAGTAACCTAAGCACAATGGTGCATCAGAATACTGATTCTGTTTAAAATCAAGAAAGAGCTGCACTCTGTGAACAGCAGCATCTCCAGCAGTGTGGGTGAGTCTCTGCAGTTTCTGCAGGTTTAGTCCCTTTTTAAAATGTAAACACTGTGATTCAGCCTGAAAGTGGCAAGACACAAAACCAACACAAATCAGGAATTGGGATTAAAAATAAAAACTTACCGGTTGTGGATCTGAAAGTGCGCCGGGTTCCAGTTCAGCTGTTACCTCCCTCATCCTCTCAGTCTGTGTGCATGTCTCTCCCTATCTCTCTATCTGTGGGTCTCCTACCCCCTCTCCCTCAATCTCTTTCACCCTCTCTCTTTATCTCCCTCTCTCTCTCCATCTCTAGCTCCCCCTCCCTCTCTCTCTCACTCTCTCAAGATCACTGGTGTCTGGTGGTCGGTTGTATTCATTTGAAGTATAACTCTTTAAGTGAATTCTTCACACATCCCAGGTATTGACTGAAATGTGTTCAGTTACTTTCTGTAACACTCTCAGACTCAAAAAACTCAAGGGAATTGAAGATGTTTTATGCAACTCACCACAGGAGTTCAGTAATCAAAGAGTTAAGCAATCTAGTTTTTAATATTTATTAGAATGCAATCCATGCAAAAGGAGAGAGGGAAGGAGGGAATGTAGAGAAACAGGGAGGAAGGGGTGTAATATTGAGGGAGAAAGAAAGAAAGAAAGAAAGAAAGAAAGAAAGAAAGAAAGAAAGAAAGAAAGAACACAGAAGAGAGGGAGAGAAGTGGGAAGAGAATAAAGATGGAGGAAGTGAAGAGAAAGATTGAAAAGGAGATATGAAGCTCTGAAGGAGCTATGAAGAGAGGGAGCAGAGAAGGAGGGAGAGGGGGAGGGAGGGGGCTGAAAGGAGATTTGTCTGCACTCTCCTATGTCAGCAGCTCTCAATTAATAATTCTCCTGCTGCTTGTCTGTAAAACTGATTCTATCTCCATCAATAACAACTGATTTAAAACAAAGACTTCATTAAATACCCACAAGGCTCTGTACTGCTTCTGGGCTTCATCATGACCAGAGTCCTGTCATGAAATGCTGTCCTCCAGCAGCGAGAGCCAGCACCATGTAGTGCACACACACACACACACACACAGCGAATAAAGTCTAATTTTGTATTGCTGGAAAATGACAGTAGCTGTGCACTAGATGGCACTTGATCTTACTACCTCATAAAAGTTTACCACTGTAAATGTGAGTCATTAATCACGCTTTGCCATGTTTTATAATGTGATTTAGCAATGTTTACCTATGTTTTACCATGATTTCAATATATTGCTTTGTTTTTACAATAGGAAACTTGTATAATTGGCTATACAGTCACTGTGGCTGAACTAGAATAGTTAACATCTAACTGACACCTAGAACTGAAGAGCAGTTATTGAGTACAGACCACATAATTTACCAGTACCAGTATGATAAGAAGCTCCCCGAATGATTGAAAATATCACAAAAAGGTAAGGGGATAGCAATATATATATATATATATATATATATATATATATATATATATATATATATATATATATATATATATAATTTTGACGCAATAAACTTTTAAAATAAAAATAAATAAATAAAATGCACTTTTACATAACGTTTCCGTATTTACGCTGGTTAGGATTTAAGATTATTAGCTTTAAGAAGCTGCTGGTTCTTCACCCAGCTCTTACTGGAAATGTATATGGAAGAAACCCCCCCCACTGTGTGTGTGGGGTGGGGGCTGAGAGGTCAGAAGGAAAGAACACTGTAACCCAAGCTGTACAGTTTAAATTTAGAAATCCATGTGTTACTACTGTGAGACACTAGTGTGTGTTGCAAGCGGGACACGAACCTGACCTGTACTACCAAGCGAAGCAAATAATAAAAAAAAAATTGCCTGGACTGCTTGGTGCAGCTCCTGGGTATCGCAGATCTCCTGGGTATCGCTCCCCCTCCCCTCTCCCCCTCTCTCAGGATATTGTGTGGGTTCCTCGATACCTTCGTTGTGTATCTGAATCGCCAGGTGGTTGTCGTCATGCAAAGACAAACGATGTTAACACGCTTCCTGACAAGATAGTGAGTGCACACTGAGCTGGTAACATGAATCAGTCATAGAAATAGCTAATAGCATCATCAGTCTACCTGGCAGTTTCTACCAGCTTCAGACAAAATGTTGTAGCTAATTATTAAAACAGAGTTTTCAGTTTATCAATGACTTTTCCTCTTCATTAAGCATTTCTAGTGATTGATGAGTATCCTGTTGGATCCTGGTTCTCTTTGGATATAGAGCTGTTTGTAGCTTTTTTTTAAATTCTCTCTCTCTCTCTCTCTCTCTCTCTCTCTCTCTCTCTCTCTCCACTCCTTCCCTCTTTTATCTTTTGTAAGAGATGTAATCTTGTGCAGTTTGGGCGATTCCTATTATTCCTGTTATAACGAGACACTCATGAGCTACTATTAAACATACTGAATGCTGTTATTTAACTTCAGAACTAGGCTCTGTGTTCCACGCACTGGGTGGCATCTGCACACAGGTGTACCATACTGGAAGACAGGCAAACCTTGAATGGAGATTGGTAGCTTTCTGATATAGTGGACCACCATCACAAAGCGCTTTACAAGTGTACAATGCAGGGCATAGTACATTAAATACAAACAGTAAAACAAAAAACAATTGAAATACATTAAATACAGGCATATTACAATACATTAATTACAGGCATATTACATTAAATACAGGGTTAAGATGAGGAGAGAAGGAAGAGAGAGCAGGAGGGGCAATCGTTGGGGAGTCAAGGTGGTCAAGTACTATACTGGGTTTATGGCAGGAGAGCATATATGGTGTATAAATGGTGTTGATTTTGTTCTGAAAGAAAGAGGAGAAATCATGGAAGGTAAGAAAGGAGGATGAAAGGCTGGATGCAGGATTTGATCAATGGTTTGGTTTACCGTGTCCCATGGATATGATTTCAGAGAAGTACTTCACCCTGGCAGTAGCGAGCGAGTGAACTGTTAGTCCAGACGATCTCCATTTGCGCTCAGACTTGTGACAGGCAGACTTAAGCAGTCGAAGTTCGATGGTATACCATGGAGAGTTGCAATCTTTCTTCACTGTTCTGGTTGTAAGCGGGGCAACTGTGTCGATGATCTGAGTAAGGGTGGTGTTGAAGAGGGACACCGCAGCATCGACCGAAGACGGAAGAGTTCCAAGAGTATTATAGGATTTAGCAGATCACTTGTTTAATTGAACCAGTTAAACCTCCAGCCAGACCCGAAGTATCTCATCATATCATTTTATCTGTTAAACCTGGAGTGGAATGGGCCTCCAGGACAGTGATTGGACACCCCTGGCTTTCAAAGTACTGCAACGTGTGTGTTTACAGCTTTCTTACCTTTTAAATTATTAGACTGTGTTGCATGGTAGACTGTACTGATTAAAAAGAAACAATTAATTAGCAGTAATTGAATAACTGCAAAACCTAGTACTAGATTTTGAGTTCCCCAGAAAAAAACAGGCATATTTTGTGTGTCAATACTTGATTTAAACTCCTGTGTTTTTAATACTTGTTTCACCAGGTTACGGGGTGAACTCCTGATCAAGTCAACTCTGCTCACTCAACATTTCTGTTCAATCCCTCAAAGGCTTTGACTGCAGGGGCTAGCTAGTTCCTTTGAGCAGTACAGTCTATAGACCTTTTCTCAGTTGCCCATAAAGCTCTACGTGTTGCAGGGATCTGTTTTAAAGTAGCTCTGGATTTATTACTTTTGCCCCCTTTGAGAGGAAGCAAGTGGAGAGATTATGGTTTTATTCAACTAAAGTATCAACTAAACAAAGGAAGTGTGTGCTTCACCTGTTTTAAACCCCAGTGTCATCTGAAAATTCAAGATCCCTGGCTTTGTAAATAAATGCCTGATTTATGCCACAGCAATATTTCCTGAGCAGTTTTTTCAGAGCAGCAATACTGAGATCTGCTATTTTACACAACAGCACTAGTGCTCACTAATATGAACTAAATATTAACTCTGCTGCCAGACAGAAGTCGACATTTGAAAAGCTTTAGTTTATCAATAGCAAACCAGCCTGTCAGTGGCATTCACCACCTGGTGCCACTACTGTAAATACAAAATCAGAGCAATCAGGGACAAGAAGAAATTCCACAGTCCTACTCTGCCTCCACACACACCCAGACCCTGATACACTCACTAACCTGGGCTAAAGAATGTCCTAACCAGGAATCATAATTGGATAAGCGCTTCTCTAGATAAATGTAGTGCCAAGAATATGCATTCCCAATGGGGAATGACAATTAAAAACAAAAACAATTTTGTACCCTTAGTTTAAGCCAGAAAAAAAAATCAAAACACGGCTTTCTAATGCTGTCTTCTTGACTGTGACAAGAATTCCTAGTTCCAATTCATGATCACTTTATCTGGTAAAAACATAACATTGTCTTCCATTCGGTTTACCTCTATCAACTCAACTCTTTCACGCTCAGTATCTGTGTATCTCTGAATAGCTAATCAACCTCCTCTTCAAAAACATGCTGGACATTTTAATGATATTGGGAGGGATAGCTGGTTAACATTGCATCTCACAAATGTGCTTCTGCAAACATCCAAGACAGGCACACTGAATCTGGTACCAGTGCTCTCAGTTACTATTGCACAATTATATAGATATCTTGTTTATAGATAGGTATATAGATAGACAGAAAGATGTGACAATAGATCAAATAGATCAATCTCTCTATAAACAAATCTAAATTGTACAGTACAAAATCCAGATTGTACCAAGCTATACAAACACATAGTTGCTATATATACAGTACTGTGCAAAAGTTTTAGGCAGGAGTGAAAAAATGCTGTAAAGTAAGAATGCTTTCAAAAATAGACGTTAATAGGTTATATTTATCAATGAACTAAATGCAAAGTGAGTGAACCGAAGAAAAATCTAAATCAAATCCATATTTGGTGTGACCACCCTTTGCCTTCAAAACAGCATCAATTCTTCTAGGTACACTTGCACAAAGTCAGGGATTTTGTAGGCATATAGTCAGGTGTATGATTAAACTATTATACCAAACAGGTGCTAATGATCATCAATTCAATATGTAGGATGAAACACAATCATTAACTGAAACAGAAACAGCTGTGTAGGAGGAATAAAACTGGGTGAGGAACAGCCAAACTCAGCTAACAAGGTGAGGTTGCAGAAGACAGTTTACTGTCAAAAGTCATACACCATGGCAAGACTGAGCACAGCAACAAGACACAAGGTATTTATACTGCATCAGCAAGGTCTCTCCCAGGCAGAAATTTCAAGGCAGACAGGGGTTTCCAGATGTGCTGTCCAAGCTCTTTTGAAGAAGCACAAAGAAATGGGCAACGTTGAGGACCGTAGACGCAGTGGTCGGCCAAGGAAACTTACTGCAGCAGATGAAAGACACATCATGCTTACTTCCCTTTGCAATCGGAAGATGTCCAGCAGTGCCATCAGCTCAGAATTGGCAGAAAACAGTGGGATCCTGGTACACCCATCTACTGTCCGGAGAAGTCTGGTCAGAAGTGGCCTCCATGGAAGACTTGCGGCCAAAAAGCCATACCTCCGACGTGGAAACAAGGCCAAGTGACTCAACTATGCACGAAAACACAGGAACTGGGGTGCAGAAAAATGGCAGCAGGTGCTCTGGACTGATGAGTCAAAATTTGAAATATTTGGCTGTAGCAGAAGGCAGTTTGTTCGCCGAAGGGCTGGAGAGCGGTACACGAATGAGTGTCTGCAGGCAACAGTGAAGCACGGTGGAGGTTCCTTGCAAGTTTGGGGCTGCATTTCTGCAAATGGAGTTGGTGATTTGGTCAGAATTAATGGTCTCCTCAATGCTGAGAAGTACAGGCAGATACTTATCCATCATGCAATACCATCAGGGAGGCATCTGATTGGCCCCAAATTTATTCTGCAGCATGACAACGACCCCAAACATACAGCGAAAGTCATTAAGAACTATCTTCAGTGTAAAGAAGAACAAGGAGTCCTGGAAGGAAGGGGGGAGAAAACAAAAAAACAGAAGGGAGACTACATCAAAACAAGAGCAACAACTCAGGTAAGACCACTATTAAATGTATTTATCTTAATGCTAGAAGTCTCAGAAACAAAATGTTAGAACTTGAAGCTACTGCACAAACAAGCAACTACGATGTGATAGGTGTTACAGAAACTTGGTTGTATGAGAGTGATGGAGACGAATATAATATTAGTGGGTACACACTGTATAGGACAGACAGGCAGGACAGAAGAGGCGGAGGGGTAGCGCTATACATAAGAAATAGCCTTGAAGCCCAGGTGTTAAATCAGGACAAAGAAAACAATGCAGAATCAATATGGGTCAGAATAATGGACACAAATTCAAAGGGCATAATAATAGGAGCATGCTATAGACCGCCAAATTCAGACGCTGAGCAAAATAATCTGTTATACAATGACATTCGAAATGCGTGTAGAAAAGGAGAAGCCATACTAATGGGGGATTTCAACTTCCCCTGTATAAAATGGGAAAACCCAATGGGGGGCACGACGGACGAAATTGAAATGGTGGAAATGACAAATGACTGCTTCCTAACGCAATTTGTCAAGGCACTGACTAGAGGGGAGGCATGCCTTGACTTAGTCTTTTCAAATAATGAAGACAGAATAACTAAAACAGAGGTCAGAGAGCCATTGGCAAACTCAGACCACAACATGGTCTCATTTGAAATATTTTTAAAAACCCCAAAAGTAATGACTAAAGCTAAGGTTTACAATTTTAGAAAAGCAAACTACGAAGGTATGAAACAGAGACTAACAGAAGTAGATTGGAGTAAAATAGAGAAAACATCCACAGAAAAAGGGTGGCTGTTTTTTAAAAATGTAGTACTAGAGGCACAAAACAATTACATCCCAAAAGTAGACAAATCTAAATCTAAAACAAAATGGCCAAAATGGTTTAATAGATCAATTAAAAAAAATATTCAGCGAAGAAAGGCACTTTACAGAGCGTTTAAAAGGGACCAAAAACAAAGCACACAGAAAGAGTACTTGGAACTGCAAACACAAGTCAAAAAGGAAGTTAGAAAGGCCAAGAGAGAGATAGAAATCAGTATTGCTAAGGGGGCTAAAACCAATTCCAAAATGTTTTTCCAATATTATAACAGCAAGAGAACATTCAAAGAGGAGGTTAAATGTCTAAGAGACACAAATGGCAAAATCATAGATGAAGAAAAAAAAATAGCAAATATATTAAATGATTACTTTTCACAGGTTTTTACAAAGGAGGACACGGACAACATGCCCCACATGTTGACCTGCTCCTATCCAGTTTTAAATAACTTTAGCATAACACAGGCAGAAGTGTTAAAGGGACTAGGAGCTCTTAAAATAAACAAATCCCCTGGGCCGGGTGAGATCCTCCCAATAGTATTCAAAGAAATGAAAGAAGTTATTTACAAACCGCTAACCAAGATCATGCAACAGTCTCTTGACACAGGGGTTGTACCAACACACTGGAAAATAGCAAATGTAATACCAATCCACAAAAAGGGAGACAAAACCGAACCAGGTAACTACAGACCAATAAGCCTGACTTCTATTATATGTAAACTTATGGAAACTATAATAAGATCCAAAATGGAAAATTACTTATATGGTAACAATATCCTGGGAGACAGCCAGCATGGTTTTAGGAAAGGGAGATCATGTCTAACTAACTTACTTGACTTTTTTGAGGATGCAACATTGAAAATGTATAATTGCAAAGCATACGACATGGTTTATTTAGATTTCCAGAAAGCTTTTGACAAAGTCTCGCATAAAAGATTAATTCTCAAACTGAACGCAGTAGGGATTCAAGGAAATGCATGCACATGGATTAGGGAGTGGTTAACAGGTAGAAAACAGAAAGTACTGATTAGAGGAGAAACCTCGAAATGGAGTGAGGTAACCAGTGGTGTACCACAGGGATCAGTATTAGGTCCTCTGCTATTCCTAATCTACATTAATGATTTAGACTCTGATATAGTAAGCAAACTCGTTAAATTTGCAGACGACACAAAAATAGGAGGAGTGGCAGACACTGTTGAAGCAGCAAAGGTCATTCAAAATGATCTAGACAGCATTCAAAATTGGGCAGACACATGGCAAATGAAATTTAATAGAGAAAAGTGTAAAGTATTGCATGCGGGCAATAAAAATGTGCATTATAAATATCATATGGGAGATACTGAAATTGAAGAAGGGAACTATGAAAAAGACCTAGGAGTTTATGTTGACTCAGAAATGTCTTCATCTAGACAATGTGGGGAAGCTATAAAAAAGGCTAACAAGATGCTTGGATATATTGTGAGAAGTGTTGAATTTAAATCAAGGGAAGTAATGTTAAAACTCTACAATGCATTGGTAAGACCTCACCTAGAATATTGTGTTCAGTTCTGGTCACCTCGTTACAAAAAGGATATTGCTGCTCTAGAAAGAGTGCAAAGAAGAGCAACCAGAATTATCCCAGGTTTAAAAGGCACGTCGTATGCAGACAGGCTAAAAGAATTGAATCTATTCAGTCTTGAACAAAGAAGACTACGCGGCGATCTGATTCAAACATTCAAAATCCTAAAAGGTATAGACAATGTCAACCCGGGGGACTTCTTTGACTTGAAAAAAGAAAAAAGGACCAGGTGTCATAAATGGAGATTAGATAAAGGGGCATTCAGAACAGAAAATAGGAGGCACTTTTTTACACAGAGAATTGTGAGGGTCTGGAACCAACTCCCCAGTAATGTCATTGAAGCTGACACCCTGGGATCCTTCAAGAAGCTACTTGATGAGATTCTGGGATCAATAAGCTACTAACAACCAAACGAGCAAGATGGGCTGAATGGCCTCCTCTCGTTTGTAAACTTTCTAATGTTCTTATGTTCTTAAGTGTTCTTCCTGAGCAACATCCGAAGAATCCGACCCTTCCTCACCAACTATGCTACCCAGCTCCTGGTCCAGGCCCTGGTACTCTCCCGTCTAGACTACTGCAACTCCCTCCTGGCTGGCCTCCCTGCGTCCGCCACCCGTCCGCTCCAGCTCATCCAGAACTCTGCTGCTCGCCTGGTGTTCTCTCTACCTCGCTTCGCCCACGCTACTCCACTACTCCGCTCGCTCCACTGGCTCCCGATCACCGCTCGCATCCAGTTCAAGACTCTTGTACTAGCCTACAGATGCCTTGATCAGACTGCACCCAGCTACCTCCAGACCCTCATCTCTCCCTACACCCCCACTCGACCTCTCCGCTCCGCCTGCACTAGAAGACTGGCTCTACCTCCGCTACGCTCCCCTGCCTCCCGAGCCCGCTCCTTCTCCACCCTTGCTCCGCAGTGGTGGAACGACCTTCCTACAGATGTCAGGACTGCCCAGTCCCGGACCACATTCCGACGCCTCCTTAAGACTCACCTCTTCAAACAGCACCTGTAGAACTCCTCTGCTGTATCCTGGGACACTATCACCCTTCATTTAAATATGCTTTATTTTGCTCTTATCTGCCCCCTATTTTACTGCATTTAATCCTGTACCTCAGAATATTGTAATCTGCCAAGTGTTTAATCTGTAGTATTTTGTACTTAATCATATCCTGATGTAACTATCACTATTTAATCATATCCTGATGTAACTTTCACTATTATCTGCTGTATTATTGAATTGTGGTTTGTCACACTTGAGAATTATTGTATTTCTTGTTCTTATTGTATGACTTATATTGTAACACTTGAATGTATTTGTATTTGCTTGCGATTGTAAATCGCCCTGGATAAGGGCGTCTGCTAAGAAATAAATAATAATAATAAATAATAAAGTGATGGTATGGCCCCCACAGAGCCCTGATCTCAACATCATCGAGTCTGTCTGGGATTACATGAAGAGAGAGAAGCAACTGAGGAAGCCTAAATCCACAGAAGAACTGTGGTTAGTTCTCCAAGATGTTTGGGCCAACCTACCTGCCGATTTCCTTCAAAAACTGTGTGCAAGTGTACCTAGAAGAATTGATGCTGGATATTGATTTGATGTAGATTTTTCTTCTGTTCACTCACTTTGCATTTTGTTAATTGATAAATATAAACTATTAGCATGTCTATTTTTGAAAGCATTCTTACTTTACAGCATTTTTTCACACCTGCCTAAAACTTTTGCACAGCACTGTAATATATATATATATATATATATATATATATATATATATATATATATATATATATATATACAGACGTGCTCAAATTTGTTGGTACCCTTACAGCTCATTGAAAGAATGCTTCATTCCTCCTGTAAAATGATGAAATTAAAAGCTATTTTATCATGTATACTTGCATGCCTTTGGTATGTCATAGAATAAAGCAAAGAAGCTGTGAAAAGAGATGAATTATTGCTTATTCTACAAAGATATTCTAAAATGGCCTGGACACATTTGTTGGTACCCCTTAGAAAAGATAATAAATAATTGGATTATAGTGATATTTCAAACTAATTAGTTTCTTTAATTAGTATCACATGTGTCTCCAATCTTGTAATCAGTCATTCAGCCTATTTAAATGGAGAAAAGTAGTCACTGTGCTGTTTGGTATCATTGTGTGCACCACACTGAACATGGACCAGAGAAAGCAAAGGAGAGAGTTGTCTGAGAAGATCAGAAAGAAAATAATAGACAAGCATGGTAAAGGTAAAGGCTACAAGATCTCCAAGCAGCTTGATGTTCCTGTGATAACAGTTGCAAATATTATGAAGAAGTTTAAGGTCTATGGAACTGTAGCCAACCTCCCTGGGCGCGGCTTCAAGAGGAAAATCGACCCCAGATTGAACAGAAGGATAGTGCGAATGGTAGAAAAAGAACCAAGGATAACTGCCAAAGAGATACAAGCTGAACTCTAAGGTGAAGGTACGTCAGTTTCTGATCGCACCATCCGTCGCTTTTTGAGCGAAAGTGGGCTCCATGGAAGAAGACCCAGGAGGACTCCAGTTTTGAAAGAAAAACATAAAAAAGCCAGACTGGAATTTGCTAAAATGCATATTGACAAGCCACAATCCTTCTGGGAGAATGTCCTTTGGACAGATGAGTCAAAACTGGAGCTTTTTGGCAAGTCACATCAGCTCTATGTTCACAGACGAAAAAATGAAGCTTTCAAAGAAAAGAACACCATACCTACAGTGAAACATGGAGGAGGCTCGGTTATGTTTTGGGACTGCTTTGCTGCACCTGGCACAGGGTGCCTTGAATCTGTGCAGGGCACAATGAAATCTCAAGACTATCAAGGCATTCTGGAGCGAAATGTACTGCCCAGTGTCAGAAAGCTCTGTCTCAGTCGCAGGTCATGGGTCCTCCAACAGGATAATGACCCAAAACACACAGCTAAAAGCACCCAAGAATGGATAAGAACAAAACATTGGACTATTCTGAAGTGGCCTTCTATGAGTCCTGATCTGAATCCTATCGAACATCTATGGAAAGAGCTGAAACTTGCAGTCTGGAGAAGGCACCCATCAAACCTGAGACAGCTGGAGCAGTTTGCTCAGGAAGAGTGGGCCAAACTACCTGGTAACAGGTGCAGAAGTCTCATTGAGAGCTACAGAAAACGTTTGATTGCAGTGATTGCCTCTAAAGGTTGTGCAACAAAATATTAGGTTAGCGGTCCCATCATTTTTGTCCATGCCATTTTCATTTGTTTTCTTATTTACAATATTATGTTGAATAAAAAATCAAAAGCAAAGTCTGATTTCTATTAAATATGGAATAAACAATGGTGGATGCCAATTACTTTTGTCAGTTTCAAGTTATTTCAGAGAAAATTGTGCATTCTTCGTTTTTTGTGGAGGGGTACCAACAAATTTGAGCACGTCTGTATATATATAGCAACAACATCAGTCTACCCAGCTCTTTCTATCATGTTCTCTGAAGGAGGAAGCCAAAACATTGCAGCTAATTATTAAAATAGCGAGTTTTCAGTTTATCAATTACTTTTCTTCTTCATTGAGTATTTTGATTGATGAGTATCCTGTTGGATGCTTATTCTGGGATATGCAGCTGTTTATTGTTTTTGAATTCTCTCTTTCTATATATACAGTTGTAGTTGTAGGAAATGTATAATTTCTAGAAATTTCTCAAAACAAAGAATTTTGTGGATGAGGAAAAAAAGTTACAAAGAAATAGATGTCTACAATGATTTATTTCAGCAATATTTTTTGCAAACTCCAAAAATGGTAATTTAAAAGTATTCATACCCTTTGATGCTCAATATGAGAATGTAGAACCTAGTTCTAGAAAATGCTGGATTGTAGGTGAACATTCCAGGACAGTATAAAAGGGTTTGGCATAGAGTGATTGCTGTCATTACCAATAAGTCAATATTGGAAAAAATAAAGAGCTATCTGAAGCCCTTAGGCAGAAAATTATTTATTGTCATAAAGCTGGAGAAGGATACAAGAAGATTTCCAGCATTTGAGTATCCAATTTCAACTATTGTTTCTATTATCAAGAAGTACAAGACTCATGGTACTGTCACAATGCCACCTCAGTCTGGAAGAAAGAAGGTTCTTTCACCAAGAACAAGTAGAAGAATTGTGAGGAAGGTTAATAACAATCCAAGATTGACTGCCAAAGATATTCAAAGTGAATTGGCTGCAATGGGACTGGG